>NW_026291759.1:0-30096 GCF_023091745.1 Budorcas taxicolor
AATTGCATGAATACACATCAAATGGAAACCCTGATGACTAGGTAGTTCTGCTAAGTATTGATCATTTGGATATTGTGTGAGAATTTTATGCTTAGTGGGCTGCCCGTAAATGTCTTATAACTTCAAATGTGATTTTGACCATTGCATGTTGACAAATAAGCTTTTCTTGCACCCGAACCCATGATTGATGTCATTGCATGTTGAATAATCTTATCACTTGATCACGTGGGCTTCTTAATGAGTTATATGGCCTATTTTACATGTGTTACATGGCTGCCTGTTTAATTTTCATATAACTCTATATGTCTTTCAAGTGAAATTTCCTGTCTTATCGTGCCTTGCTTGTTTACCTGTCAATGTGCAATCTTATGACTGTCCGGAGGCAACCTACTTTGTTGTCCTCCTACTGTGATATATTACCTGTCATAAATGTGCATTGCATACAAGGTTGCAACCTTTCCTGTCGGCATGGTAGCAATCACGCACACCGGGCGGCATTGGGCTTGCCGGTGCACCCGTGACTACCATGGTCCCATTCCCTCTCTCGCTTGGGGGCTAGACTTCCTCGGAGAGTTGGGTCGTAGGATTTCGGGGTACATCCGGAGTACACCCACCTGGCGTGTTTGGGGAATGATTAAAGTCGGCCGCAACAACTGATCCTGGAACTGACCTGAGAGCAAAAGCTCACTGTATCCTTTTTACTATGTGTATAAGTACTCTCGCTTGGTTCCTAGAGAACCTCGGGGAGGAAAGACTGGTATTTCTATTCCTGTACTTATATTATTGTTACATTCATGCTTGCATAAGGATTTTCATAAGTTGAACTGAAAAATGAGTTCAAAACCTATTTCTCATTCCCCTCGCTGAGTTCATAAGGAGTCACCTTCTTTTTGTCACAGTACAGCAGATTTGGAACAAGTACCCGAGGTTCACGTAATGACAACTAACACCCTAGTCTAACCTTATAGGCCGGGTTTGGGGCATGACAACTTCGCTTCACGTAAAGGCTGGGCCCGCAAACCGAGGAAGTGGGCCTTGCGGCCAGGTCTCCATCGCTCTGGTACCCATAACTTTTGATCCGTAAGGAGTTACGTGGCGCATAGCATACTGTTGGAAAGCACTCAGAGAGCTCTACGACGGGGGGAACAAGACTGCTCAGCTGCGCCAATTTTTGGAGCCCAAAATCAATTGTTTTCATCAGTTTTGGGACACTTTTCTTCTTTTACGCTGTTTTTCTGTCCTGGATCGTACGTCGTCAGCAGCGAAAAGGACGACAACCTAATCCATCACATTTCTATTATTGAATCCCACGGCACCTTGGACAAGACAACTTCGCTTCACGTAGAGGTTGGGCCCTCAAACTGAGGGCGTGGGGCTTGGGACCAGGTCTCCGTCACTATGGTGCCCATAACTTTTGATACGTAAGGAGTTACGGTGGCTCACAGTATACCGTTGGAAAGCTCTCCGAGAGCTCTACGATGGGGGCAACAAGCCTACTCGGTTGCGCCTATTTTCAGAGCCCAAAATTGAATGTTTTCATCTCTTTCAGGACACATTTCTTCTTTTGCGCTGTTTTTCCGTCCCGGATCGTACGTCGTCAGCCCACGAAAAGGACAACAACCTAATCAATCACATTTCTATTACTGAATCCCACCACCCTTGGGCATGACAACTTCAATTCACGTAGAGGCTGGGCCCGCAAACCGAGGGCATGGGGCTTGTGACCAGGTATCTGTCGCTCCGGTGCCCATAACTTTTGATCCGTAAGGAGTTACGTGGCGCACAGCATACCGTTGGAAAGCTCCCAGAGAGCTCTACGACTGGGGCAGCAAACCTACTCGGCTGCGTCTATTTTCAGATCCCAAAATTGAACATTTTCATCAGTTTTGGGACACATTTCTTCTTTTGAGCTGTTTTTCCGTCCCGAATCATACGTCGTGAGCTGCGAAAAGGTCGACAACCTAATCCATCACATTTCTTTTATCGAATCCCACGGCACCTTGGGTAAGAAAACTTCGTTTCACGTAGAGGCTAGGCCCGCAAACCGGGGGTGTGGGGCTTGGGACCATGTCTCCGTTGATCCGGTGCCAATAACTTTTGATCCGTAAGGAGTTATGCGGTGCACAGCATATCGTTGAAAAGCTCTCCGAGAGCTCTACGACGAGGGCAGCACGCTTGCTTTTCTGCGCCAGTTTTCAGAGCCAAAAATCGAACGTTTTTATCAATTTCGTGACACTTTTCTTCTCTTGCACTGCTTTTCTTTCCCGATCATACGTCGTGAGCCTAGAAAAGGACGACAACCTAGTTCATCACATTTCTATTATCGAATCCCACGGCACCTTGGGCAAGACAACTTCGCTTCACGTAGAGGCTGGTCCCGCAAACCGAGGGTGTAGGGCTTGGGACTAGGTCTCCGTCGCTCCTTTGCCCATAACTTTTGATCCATATGGAGTTACGCGTCGCACAACATACTGTTGGAAATCTCTCCGAGAGCTCTACGACGGGAGCTGCAAGCTTGCTAGGCTGCTCCTATTTTCGGAGCCCAAAATCGAACGTTTTTATCAGTTTTAGGACACTTTTCTTCACTTGTGTTGTTTTTCCTTCCCGGATCGTACGTCTTCAGCCTAGAAAAGGATGACAACCTAATCCATCACATTTCTATTATCGAATCCCACAACACCTTGGGCAAGACAACTTCTTTTCACGTAGAGGCTGGGCCTGCAAATCGAGGGTGTGGGGCTTAGGACCATGTCTCCGTCGCTTTGGTGCCCATAACTTTTAATCCGTATGGAGTTACGCGGTGCACATCATACCGTTGGAAAGCTCTCCAAGAGCTCTACAAAGAGGGGAGCAAGCCTGCTCGGTTTCGCCTATTTTTTGAGCCCAAAATCGAACGATTTCATCAATTTTGGGATACTTTTCTTCTCTTGCGCTATTTTTTATTCCCGGATCGTACGTCATGAGCCTAGAAAAAGACGACAACCTAACCACCACATTTCTATTATCGAATCCCACGGCACCTTTGGCACGGCAATTTCACTTCAGGTAGAGGCTGGGCCCGCAAACCGAAGGCATGGGGCGTGGGACCATGTCTTCGTCGCTCCGGTGCCCATATCTTCTGATCCGTAAGGAGTTACGCGGTGCACAGCATACCGTTGGAAAGCTCTCCGAGAGCTCTACGACGGGGGCAGCAAGCCTGCTCAGCTGTGCCTATTTTTAGAGACCAAAATCAAATGTTTTCATCAGTTTTGGGACACTTCTCTTCTCTTGCTCAGTTTTTCCTTCCCGGATCGTACGCCGTGAGCCTAGAAAAGGACGACATCCTAATCCATCACATTTCTATTATCGAATCCCATGGCACCTTGGTAAAGTCAATTGCGCTTCGCATAGAGGCTGGGCCCGCAAACTGAGGGCATGGGGCTTGGGACCAGGTTTTCGTCCTCATTTGCCCATAACTTTTGATCCATAAGGAGTTACGCATCACACAACATACCGTGGGAAAGCTCTCCGAGAGCTCTACGACAGGGGCTGCAAGCTTGCTTGGCTGCGCCTATTTTTGAAGCCCAAAATCGTACGTTTTCATCAATTTTGAGACACCTTTCTCCTTCCCGGATCGTACGTCTTGAGCCTAGAAAAGGACGACAACTTAATCTATCATTTCTATTATCGAATCCCATGGTACCTTGGGCAAGACAACTTCGCTTCACATAGAGGCTGGGCCCGCAAACCGAGGGCATGGGGCTTGGGACCATGTCTCTGTCGCCCCGGTGCTTGTAACGTTTGATCCGTAAGGAGTTACGAGGCGCACAACATACCATTGGAAAGCTCTCCGAGAGCTCTACGAAAGGAGGAGCAAGCCTACTAGGCTGCGTCTATTTTCGGAGCCCAAAATCGAACGATTTCATCAGTTTTGGGATATTTTTCTTCTCTTGCGCTGTTTTTCCTTCCCGAAAAGTACGTCGTGAGCCTATAAAAGGACGGCAACCTAATCCATCACATTTCTATTATCGAATCCCACGGCACCTTGGGTAAGATTACTTTGCTTCATGTAGAGGCTGGGCCCGCAAACCGAGGGTGTGGGGCTTGTGACCAGGTTTCTGTCACTCCAGTGCCCATAACTTTTGATCCGTAAGGAGTTATGCGGCGCACAGCATACCGTTGGAAAGCTCTCCGAGAGCTCTACGATCGGGGCAGCTAGCTTGCTCGGCTGCGCCTATTTTCAGAGCCTAAAATCTATCGTTTTCATCAATTTTGGGGCACTTTTCTTCTCTTGCGCTGTTTTTCCTTCCCGGATCATACGTCGTGAGCCTAGAAAAGGATGACAACCTAATCCATCACATTTCTATTATCGAATCCCACGGCACCTTGGGGAAGACAAATTAGCTTCACGTAGAGGCTGGGTCTGCAAACCAAGGGCGTGGGGCTTGAGACCATTTCTCCGTCGCTTCGGTACCCATAACTTTTGATTCGTACGGAGTTATGCGGCGCACAGTATACCGTTGGAAAGCTCTCCGAGAGCTCTACGATGAGAGGAGCATTCCTGCTCACCTGCACCAGTATTCGGAGCCCAAAATTGAACATTTTCATCAATTTTGGGACACTTTTCTTCTCTTGCGTTGTTTTTTCTTCCCGGGTCGTAATTCGTGAGCCTAGAAAAGGACGACAACCTAATCCATCACATTTCTATTAGCGAATCCCATGGTACCTTGGGCAAGACAACTTCGCTTCACGCAGAGGCTGGGCCCGCAAACCGAGGGCATGGGGCTTGGGACTAGGTCTCCGTCGCTCTTTTGCCCATAACTTTTGATCCATAAGGAGTTACGCGTCACACAGCATACCGTTGGAAAGCTCTCCGAGAGCTCTACGATGGGGGCAGCATGCTTGCTCGGTTGCGCCTATTTTCAGAGCCCAAAATCAAATATTTTTATCAGTTTTGGGATACTTTTCGTGTTTTGTGCTCTTTTTCGATCCCGGATCGTACGTCGTGAGCTGCGAAAAGGTCGACAAACTAATCCATCACATTTCTATTATCGAATCCCACGACACATTGGGCAAGACAACTTCGCTTCACACAGAGGCTGGGCCCGCAAACGGAAGGCGTAGGGCTTGGGACCAGGTCTTCGTCGCTCCTTTGCCCATAACTTTTGATCCGTAAGGAGTTACGCGTCGCACAACATACCGTTGGAAAGCTCTCCGAGAGCTCTACATTGGGGGCAACAGGCCTGCTCGGCTGCTGTCACGCCCCCAACCCGACCTATGGAGGTTAGACTAGGGTGTGATCTGATCATTCACGTTCTTTTATGACTATAACTGATTAACGCAGATTAAGCTTATCCGTTAAACTAGAACTCCAAAATTTCTCTGGAAAATCGGCAGCAGAACGTCTGTAATTGGCTTCTTAGTTTGACCTGATTTTTCTAAATGCCTCGAAATATTCAATCTCAAATTCAATTCCAACTAAGGTTACTATTTATCACCAATTGATATGTCTACTATTTATCTCAAGTCTCGTTTGATTAACACCTAGCATGGTAACTATGTCTCGTTTATGTGTCAATTCCAGTTACAGAAGTACCTGTTGATCTTAGCTTAAAAATGAGTACTTGCTTAAGATTGGATTGATTCATTTTACTTAGCCCTTTGCCTAATACTTCATAAGCCTGTAGTAGTTACTAATCAAGTAGCAAAACAATCAAATAGGGTATTTGTCTAGTTATAATCAGTACTAATCAAAATTAGACCCCAAATTACAACGGGAGTCTTTTACAATAACAACAACAAACAACATAAGAGATAATCTTCAAAACAAACATATCGTTCACAAAATGGCCATAGTCAAGTAAGGCACGTAGGGCAGGTAATCACTCCAAGGAGTCATCAATAGGCAAGTTATCCTCGGGTACCTGTTCCTGATCTTCTTCACCTGTGATGATAAAAGAGAGTGAGTCCTTATGAACTCAGCGAGGGGGAACGAGAAATATGTTTTGAAACTCATTTTCCGGTTGAACTTATGAAAAACCTCTTTTAAAAACATGTCACGTATCACAAGTAGTAAGGTACACAAAGTATATGAATCAAATTGAGCAGAAGATGCAATTACCAATCATTTCAAGGATACGGTGAGCATTTGCTCTCAATATCATTTTCGATAACGATGGTTGCGGCTGACTTCGATAATCCACTTATCACTCCCAATTGGGTGTACTCCGAATATACCCCGAAAACCTACAACCTAACTCTCCGAGGGTGGAATGCCAAGCGAGAGAGAGAATTGGACCATGGTAGTCACAAGAGCACCGGCAAGCCCTATGCCGTCCGGCGTTCGTGAAACGCTACCATGCCACAATGAAAGGTTGCAACCTTGTATGCAATGCACATTTATAACATTTAACATATCACATTAGGAGGACAACAAAGTAGGTTGCCTCCGAGCAGTTATAAGATCGTACGTTGACAAGTAAACACACGAGGCATACTTTGACATTTAATTTCACTTGTAATACACATGGAGGTATATGAATATTAAACGGGCAGCCATGTAACACATGTAAATCAAGTCATATAACTCATTTCAGGGTTCACGTAATCAAGTACTAAATTTATACAAGCATGCAACGACGTCTACATGGGACCGGGTGCAAGAAAATTCTACTTATCAACATGTAATCATTGAGAATCACATTTCAAGCATACTTAACATTTATTAGGCAGCCCACTAATCACACAATTAGATACAATAACCATAGGATCAACACTTAGCGAGTTTTCATAGTCAATTGGGTTTCAATTCATCCTTACACCTGTGATGAAGCTGCAAGTTGTCACGTAATTAAACCCAAGCCTTGCATCGATTAATTAAAACATCCTCAATCATCCAAAACAGTCCACACAACATCCAAGTGCCACAATCCCAAGCATTCAATACCACAAGAGAAGTTACAATATTTTTCAAAGCATATCACTAAATAAAAACCTCACTGCAATGGTCTGTTTTCCCACAATCATTTAGACAAGCAAAAAATCTCCAATTCCAGTGAACAAAATGTCAAATTAAATATTAATGAGTGATTTAAATCCAGAAACAAACCTCGCATCATTTGGAGTTCGGATTCAAGAGTTATAGCTAAAACCGTGAGACTACGCAAAATTGTCCAGATTTGTACATATTTCAATACTTGCAATTTTTGAGGGTTTAGGGTTAGATTTAGATTTAGTCTATTTCTGAAAATAAATGTCCAGAACTGAAAAGTATAGCAACCTACCAAATTTCATGCATTTTAAATATCATTTACTAGGTCAAAACTATTTCGTTCTACAAGGACAGTGAACTACCAAAAACCTGCTCTATTTTCCCAGATTTTCCAAATTTAGACATCTTTCGATGTTTTGCCATTTTGGAGATCTTAGAGTCAAACTTGCCCTTGGCCTATTTCTACAAAAAAATGCTCAGAAATGAAAAAACTAGTGACCTACCAATTTTCACGCATTTTCAACATCATTTACTAGGTCAAATGCTCCTCGCTCTACCAAGTCAGAAATCTGCCAACTACGCAATTTTACCTATCTTCAGGTTCTAACCAAATATCTTGCCATGCATGGTTACATAAGCTCATGTACACACATATACAACAAGTACAGAGGTAAATGTAGACATATGAAGGCATGCATGTGGTTTTTGAAAGCTTTTAAAAGAGTTTTATCCCTCACCTTAGTCTATTGATGACAAATGATGCTCAAAATTCTTAGAGATGCACAAAAAGGTCTTCTCTCTTTGCTTGGCCAAGAGAGATTGCTTGATTTCCTTAATTCCTAGCTGAGTTATCATGTTCTTAGTATGTGCATGTGGTTAGAACAAAAGGGAGATGAAAGAAAAGCTATCAAACATACCTAGGGCCGAAATGAAGGGTTTTTGTGTGCTTGCATGCGTTTCTGGCTTCTTGCTTGCTTGGTAGAGCTTCCTAGAGTCCTTGTGTGCCTAGGTGAACCTTAGGAGATGAGCTTAAGCTATGGAGAGTCATGAAGCAACCATGGCCGAGAGAGTGAGAGAAGATGAGAGAAAGAGAGAATGTTTTGAGGAGAATGAAATGTTTGTGTGTGTGTGTCGGCCCTATGCTCTCAAAATTCTGATGCAAAGGCTTATCAACTTGCATCATATGGTCGGCCAAAGCAATGTTCAAATTGGAATTTTGTTATGTTTTGAGCATTATTTTATTGTGTGTGCTTGGGAAATGCAAAAGAATAAAGAATAAGAATGTTTAGCTTTTGGTGAAATTTTGTCTTCTAGTGAGTTGATTTAGGATTATAATATTAGTTAGTGGGATTTGTAGGATTAATTAATAATCTAGTGCTTCATGTAAGATACTTTCTTGATTAGCGTGCGGGCACGCTTTTTTAGGTTTAGGGCACGCACTACGAGATAAAGCACGAACTACGAGATAAATGCACATTTCCCAAGCAACTGTACGCAACCCTAAATGAATGCACGTAATTTGATGCAAGGCACATAAAACGAAACATGACTCTTAAACCTAGGTCAAGGCACACAATTCTAGGTTAGGGCACACGAAACGAGGTATCGCACGCAAATCGAGGTCGGGCCTCACAGCTGCGCCTATTTTTAAAGCCCAAAATAGAACATTTTCATTAGTTTCTGGACACTTTTCTTCTTTTGCACTGTTTTTTCGTCCCGGATCGTACGTCGTCAGCCTCGAAAAGGACGACAACCTAATCAATCACATTTCTATTACCAAATCCCACAACACCTTGAGCATGACAACCTCACTTCACGTGGAGGCTGGGCCCGCAAACTGAGGGCGTGGGGCTTGTGACCAGGTATTTGTCGATCCAGTGCCCATAACCTTTGATCCGTAAGGAGTTATGTGGCGCACAGCATACTGTTGGAAAGCTCTCCGAGAGCTCTACAACGGGGGCAGCAAGACTGCTCAGCTGCGCCTATTTTTGGAGCCCAAAATTAAATATTTTCATCAGTTTTTGGACACTTTTCTTCTTTTGCACTGTTTTTCTGTCCCGGATCTTATGTCGTGAGCCGTGAAAAAGACGACAACCTAATCCATCACATTACTTTTATTGATTCCCATGGCACCTTGGGCAAGACAACTTCGCGTCACGTAGAGGCTAGACCCGCAAACCGGGGGCGTGGGGCTTGGGACCATGTCTCCGTCGCTTCGGTGCCCATAACTTTTGATCCGTAAGGAGTTACGCAGCGCACAACATATCGTTGGAAAGCTCTCCGAGAGCTCTTCGATGGGGGAAGCCAGCCTGCTCGGTTGCGCCTATTTTTGGAGCCCAAAATGGAATGTTTTCATTAGTTTTGGGATACTTTTCTTCTATTGCGCTGTTTTTCATTCCTGGATTGTACGTCGTGAGCCTAGAAAAGAATGACAACCTAATCTATTACATTTCTATTATCGAATCCCACGGCACCTTGGGCAAGACAACTTTGCTTCAAGTAGAGGCTGGGCCCGCAAATCGAGGGCGTGGGGCTTCGGACCAGGTCTCCGTCGCTCCTTTGCCCATAACTTTTGATCCGTAAGGAGTTACGCGTCGCACAACATACCGTTGGAAGGCTCTCCGAGAGCTCTACGACGAGGGCAGGAAGCCTGCTCGGCTGCGCCTATTTTCAGAGCCAAAATCAAACTTTTTTTTTCTGTTTTGGAACACTTTTCTTCTTTTGCGCTGTTTTTCCGTCCCGGATCGTACGTCGTGAGCCGTGAAAAGGACAACAACCTAATCCATCACATTTCTTTTATCAAATCCCACGGCACCTTGGGCAAGATAATTTAGCTTCACGTAGAAGCTGGGCCCGCAAACTGAGGGCGTGGGGCTTGTGACCAGGTATCAGTCGCTCCGGTACCCATAACTTTTGATCCGTAACGAGTTACGTGGTGCACAACATACCGTTGGAAAGCTCTCTAGGAGCTCTACGATAGGGGCATCAAGCCTTCTTAGCTTCGTCTATTTTTGGTGCCCAAAATTGAACATTTTCATCAGTTTCGGGACACTTTTCTACGTTTGCGCTATTTTTTCGTCCCGTATCGTGCGTTATGAGCCGCGAAAAGGAGGACAACCTAATCCATCACATTTCTATTACCGAATCCCACGACACCTTGGGCATGAGAACTTCATTTCACATAGAGGCTGAGCCCGCAAACCGAGGGTGTGGGGCTTCGAACCAGGTCTCTGTCGCTCCGGTGCCCATAATTTTCGATCCGTAAGGAGTTACGTGGCTCACAGCATACCGTTAGAAAGCTATCCGAGAGCTCTACGACCGGGGCAGCAAGCTTGCTCGGCCGTGTATGTTTTCAGGGGCCCAAAATTGAATGTTTTCATCAATTTCGGGACACTTTTCTTTTTTTGCGCTGTTTTTCTATCCCGAATCGTACGTCGTGAGCCGTGAAAAGGACGACAACCTAATCCATCACATTTCTAATATCGAATCCTACGATACCTTAGGCAAGACAACTTTGTTTCACATAAAGGTTGGACCCGCAAACCGAGGCACGGGGCTTAGGACCAGGTCTCCGTCGCTCCGGTGCCCATAACTTTTGATCCGTAAGGAGTTATGCGGCTCATAGCATACCGTTGGAAAGCTCTCTGAGAGCTCTACGATGGGGGCAACAAGCCTACTTGGCTGCATCTATTTTCAGAGCCCAAAATCGAACGTTTTCATCAGTTTTGGGACACTTTTCTTCTTTTGCGCTGTTTTTCCTTCCCGGATCGTACGTCGTGAGCCTAGAAAAGGACGACAACCTAATCCATCAAATTTCTATAATCGAATCCCACAACACCTTGGGCAAGACAACTTCGCTTCACGGAGAGGCTGGGCCTGCAAACCGAGGGCGTGGGGCTTGGGACCAAGTCTCCGTCGCTCCGGTGCCCATAACTTTTGATTTGTAAGCAGTTACGTGGGGCACAGCATGCCATTGGAAAGCTGTCCGAGAGCTCTACGACGGAGGTAGCAAGCTTGCTCTGCTGCGCCTGTTTTCAGAGCCTAAAATCGAACATTTTCATAAGTTTTGGAAAACTTTTCTTCTTTGTTTTTCCTTCCCGGATCGTACGTCGTGAGCCTAGAAAAGAACGACAACCTAATCCATCACATTTCTATTATCGAATCCCACGACACCTTAGGCAAGACAACTTCGCTTCACATAGAGATTGGGCCTGCAAACTGAGGGCGTGGGGTATGGGACTATGTCTCCGTCGCTCTGGTGCCCATAACTTTTGATCCGTAAGGAGTTACGCGGTGCACAGCATGCCGTTGGAAAGCTTTCCGAGAGCTCTACGACGGAGGCAGCTAGCCTGCTGAGCTGTGCTTGTTTTCTGAGCCCAAAATCAAACGTTTTCATCAGTTTTGTGACACTTTTCTTCTCTTGTGTTGTTTTTCCTTCTCGGATCGTACATCGTGAGCCTAGAAAAGGACGACAACCTAATCCATCAAATTTCTATAATCGAATCCCAAAGCACCTTGGGCAAGACAACTTTACTTCACGTGGAAGCTGGACCCGCAAACCGAGGGCGTGGGGCTTGGGACCCAGTCTCCATCGCTCTGGTGCCCATTACTTTTGATCCGTAAGGAGTTACGCGGCGCACAATATACCGTTGGAAAGCTCTCCGAGAGCTCTACTACGGGGGCATGAGACCATGTCTACGTCACTCTGGAGCCCATAACTTTTGATCCGTAAGGAGTTACGCGGCGCACATCATACCATTGTAAAGCTCTCCGAGAGCTCTACGCATCGTATAGCATACCGTTGGAAAGCTCTCCGAGAGCTCTACGATGGGGGCAGCAAGCCTGATAGGCTGCACCTATTTTTTGAACCCAAAATCGAACATTTTCATCAGTTTCGGGATACTTTTCTTGTTTTGCGCAGTTTTTCCGCCCCGGATCGTACGTCGTGAGCCGCGAAAAAGACGACAACCTAATCCATCACATTTCTATTGTTGAATCCTATGGCACCTTGGGCAAGACAACTTCGCTTCACGTAGAGGCTGGGCCAGCAAACCGAGGGCGTGGGGCATAGGACCATGTCTCCGTCGCTCCGGTGCCCATAACTTTTGATCCGTAAGGAGTTACGAGGCGCACAACATATCGTTGTAAAGCTCTCCGAGAGCTCTACGTCGGAGGCAGCAAGCCTGCTCGGATGTGCCTATTTTCGGATCCTAAAATCAAACATTTTCATCAGTTTTGAGACACTTTTCTTCTCTTGCGCTATTTTTTCTTCTCGGATCGTACGTCGTGAGCCTTGAAAAGGACTACAACCTAATCCATCACATTTCTATTATCGAATCTCACGGCACCTTGGGCAAGACAACTTCGGTTCACGTATAGGCTGGGCCCACAAACCGAGGGCGTGGGGCTTAGAACCAGGTCTTTGTCGCTCGTTTACCCATAACTTTTGGTCCGTAAGAAGTTACGTGGCGCACAGCATATCGTTGTAAAGCTCTCCGAGAGCTCTATGACGGGTGTAGCAAGACTACTCGGCTGCGCCTATTTTCGGAGCCCAAAATCTAATATTTTCATCAGTTTTGGGATACTTTTCTTCTTTTGCGCTATTTTTTTGTCCCGGATCGTACGTCGTTAGCCGCAAAAAGGACGACAACCTAATCAATCAAATTTCTATTACCGAATGCCACAATACTTTGGGCATGACAACTTCACTTCACGCAGAGGCTGGGCCCACAAACCCAAGGCGTGCGACTTATGACCAGGTATCTATCGCTCCAGTGCCCATAACTTTTGATCCTTAAGGAGTTACGCGGCGCACAACATATTGTTGGAAAGCTCTCCGAGAGCTCTACGACGGGGGTAGCGAGCCTACTTGGCTAGGCCTATTTTCGGAGCCCAAAATTGAACGCTTTCATCAATTTTGGGAAACTTTTCTACTTTTGCGCTATTTTTCCTTCCCGGATCGTACGTCGTGAGCCTAGAAAAGGACTACAACCTAATCCATCACATTTTTATTATCGAATCCCACGGCACCTTGGGCAAGACAACTTTACTTCACGTAGAGGCTGGGCCCGTAAACCGAGGGCGTGGGGCTTGGGACAAGGTCTCCGTCGCTCCGGTGCCCATAACTTTTGATCGTAAGGATTTACGAGACACACAACATACCGTTGGAAAGTTTTCCGAGAGCTCTACGACGGGGGCAACAAGCCTGCTCAGCTGCGCCTGTTTTCAGAGCCCAAAATCTAGCATTTTCATCAGTTTCGGGTCACTTTTCTCTTTTTGCACTATTTTTTCGTCCTGGATCGTACGTCGTGAGCCGCGAAAAGGAGGACGACCTAATCCATCACATTTCTATTATCGAATCCCACGGCACCTTGGGCAAGACAACTTCACTTCACGTAGAGGCTGGGCCCGCAAACCGAGGGCGTGGGGTTTGGGACTAGGTCTCCGTCGCTCCGGTGCCCATAACTTTTGATCCATAAGGAGTTACAGGGCGTAGAACTTACCGTTGGAAAGCTCTACGATGGGGGCAACAAGCCTGCTCTGCTACGCCTATTTTCGGAGCCCAAAATCGAACGTTTTCATAAGTTTTGGGACACTTTTATGCTTTTGCGTTGTTTTTCCTTCCCGGATCGTACGTCGTGAGCCTAGAAAAGGACGACAACCTAATCCATCACATTTCTATTGTCGAATCCCATGGTACCTTGGGCAAGACAACTTCGCTTCACGTAGAGGCTGGGCCCGCAAACTGAGGGCGTAGGGCATGGGACCAGGTCTCTGTCGCTTCTTTGCCCATAACTTTTGATCCGTAAGGAGTTACGCGGCACACAGCATACCTTTGGAAAGCTCTCCCAGAGCTCTATGACGGGGGGCAACAAGCTGGCTTAGCTGCGCCTGTTTTCGGAGCCCAAAATCGAACATTTTCATCAGTTTTATGACACTTTTCTTCTTTTGGGCTATTTTTCCATCCCGGATCATACGTCGTCAGCAGCAAAAAGGACGACAACCTAATCAATCACATTTCTATTACCGAATCGCATGACACCTTAGGCATGACAACTTCACTTCATGTAGAGGCTGGCCCCGTAAACCAAGGGCGTGGGGCTTGTGACTAGGTATATGTCGCTCTTGTGCCCATAACTTTTGATCTGTAAGGAGTTACATGGCGCACAGCATACCGTTGAAAATCTCTCCGAGCGCTCTACGACGGGGGAATCAAGCTTGCTCGGCTGCGCCTATTTTCAGAACCCAAAATCGAACGTTTTCATCAGTTTTGGGACACTTCTCTTCTCTTGCTCTATTTTTCCTTCCCGGATCGTACGTCGTGAACCTAGAAAAAGTCGGCAACCTAATCCATCACATTTCTATTATCGAATCCCACGATACCTTGGGCAAGACAACTTCGCTTCACGTAGAGGCTGGGCCTGCAAACCGAGGGCGTGAGGCTTGGGACCATGTCTTCGTCGCTCCAGTGCGCATAACTTTTAAACCGTAAGGAGTTACGTGGCACACAACATACCGTTGGAAAGCTCTCCGGGAGCTCTACGACGGGGGTAGCAAGCCTGCTCGGCTATGCCTATTTTCAGAGCCCAAAATCGAATGTTTTCAGCATTTTTGGGACACTTGTCTTCTCTTGCGCTCTTTTTCCTTCCCGGATCGTACGTCGTGAGCCCAGAAAAGGACGACGACCTAATCCAGCACATTTATATTATCGAATCCCACGACACCTTGGGTAGAAAATTGCGCTTCACGTAGAGGTTGAGCCAGCAAACCGAGGCCATGGTGTTTGGGACTTGGTCTTCGTCGCTCATTTGCCTTAACTTTTGATCCATAAGGAGTTACGCGTCGCACAACATACCATTGGAAAGCACTCCGAGAGCTCTATGACGGGGGCAGCAAGCCTGCTCGGTTGTGCCTATTTTGAGAGCCCAAAATTGAATATTTTCATTAGTTTTGGGACACTTTTCTTCTCTTGCGCTGTTTTTCCTTCCCGGATCGTACGTCGTGAGCCTAGAAAAGGACGACAACCTAATCCATCACATTTCTATTATCGAATGCCACGGCACCTTGGGCAAGACAACTGCGCTTCACGTAGAGGCTGAGCCCGCAAACCGAGGGCATGGTGCTTGGGACCAGTTCTCATTTGCCCAAAACTTTTGATCCATAAGGCGTTACGCGTCGCACAACATACCGTCTGAAAGCACTTTGAGAGCTCTACGACGGGGCTGCAAGCTTGCTCGGCTACGCATGTTTTTGGAGCCCATAATTGAACGTTTTCTTCTGTTTTGGGACACTTTTCTTCCCTTGCGCTCTTTTCCCTTCCCGGATCGTACGTCTTGAGCCTAGAAAAGGACGACAACCTTATCCATCACATTTCTATTATTGAAACCCACGGCACCTTGGGCAAGACAACTTCGCTTCACATAGAGGCTGGCCCCGTAAACCGAGGGCGTGGGGCTTGGGACCATGTCTCCGTCGCTCCGGTGCCCATAACATTTGATCCGTAAGGAGTTACGCGGCGTACACCATACCGTTGGAAAGCTCTCTGAGAACTCTACGACGAGCGGAGCAAGCCTGCTCGGCTGTGCCTGTTTTCAGAGCCCAAAATCGAACGTTTTCATCAGTTTTGGGACACTTTTCTTCTCTTGCGCTATTTTTCATTCCCGGATCGTACGTCGTGAGCCTAGAAAAGGATGACAACCTAATCCATCACATTTCTATTATCAAATCCCACTGCACCTTGGGCAAGACAACTTCGCTTCACGTAAAGGTTGAGCCCGTAAACCGAGGGCGTGGGGCTTGGGACCATGTCTCCCTCGCTCCGGTGCCCTTAACTTTTGATCCGTAAGGTGTTACGAGGCTCACAGCGTACCGTTAGAAAGCTCTCCGAGAGCTCTACGACGGGCGCAGCAAGCCTGCTCGGCTGTGCCTATTTTCAGAGCCCAAAATCGAACATTTTTATCAGCTTTGGGACACTTTTCTTCTCTTGCGCTGTTTTACATTGCCAGATCGTACGTCGTGAGCCTGGAAAAGGAGAACAACCTAATCCATCACATTTCTATTATCGAATCCCACGGTACCTTGGGCAAGACAACTGCACTTCACGTAGAGGCTGGGCCCGCAAATTGAGGGCATGGGGCTTGGGACCAGGTGTCTGTCGCTCCTTTGCCCATAACTTTTGATCAGTAAGGAGTTACGCGTCACACAACATACTGTTGGAAAGCTCTCTGAGAGCTCTACGATGGGGGTAGCAATCCTGCTCAGCTACGCTTGTTTTTGGAGCCAAAAATCGAACGTTTTCATCAATTTTTGGACACTTTTCTTCTCTTGCACTGATTTTTCTTCCCGTATCGTACGTCGGGAGCCTAGAAAAGAACGACAACCTAATACATTACATTTATATTATCGAATCTCACGGCACCTTGGGCAAGACAACTTCGCTTCACGTAAAGACTGGGCCTGCAAACCGAGGGCATGGGGCTTGAGACCAGGTCTCCGTTGCTCATTTGCTTATAACTTTTGATCTGTAAGAAGTTACGTGTCGCACAGCATACCGTTGGAAAGATCTCTGAGAGCTCTACGATAGGGGAAAAAGCCTGCTCGGCTGAACCTATTTTTGGAGCCCAAAATCAAACATTTTCATCAGTTTCGGGACACTTTTCTTCTTTTGCGCTGTTTTTCTGTCACGGATCGTACGTCGTTAGCAGCGAAAAGGACGACAACCTAATCCATCACATTTCTATTATCGAATCCCATGGCACCTTGGGAAAGAAAACTTTGCTTCACGTATAGGCTAGGCCAGCAAACCGAGGGTGTGGGGCTTGGGACCATGTCTCTGTCGCTTCGGTGCCCATAACTTTTGATCCGTAAGGAGTTACGCGGCGCACAGCATACCGTTGGAAAGCTCTAGAAGAGCTCTACAACGGGGGCAGCAGGTATGCTTTGGTATGCCAGTTTTATGAGCCCAAAATCAAACATTTTCATCAGTTTTGGGACACTTTTCTTCTCTTGCGCTGTTTTTCATTCCCGGATCGTACGTCGTGAGCCTAGAAAAGGACGACAACCTAATCCATCACTTTTCCTTATCAAATGCCACGGCACCTTGGACAAGACAACTTCGCTTCACGTAGAGGCTGGGCCCGCAAACCGAGGGCGTGGGGCTTGGGACTAGGTCTCCGTCGCTCCTTTGCCCCTAACTTTTGATCCATAAGGAGTTACGCGCCACACAGCATACCGTTGGAAAGCTCTCTGAGAGCTCTACGACAGGGCAGCAAACCTGCTCGACTGTGCCTATTTTTAAAGCCCAAAATTGAACATTTTCATCAGTTTTGGGATACTTTTCTTCTTTGTGCTATTTTTTCATCCCGGATAGTACGTCGTGAGCCGCGAAAAGTACGACAATCTAATCCATCACATTTCTATTATCGAATCCCACGGTACCTTGGGCTAGACAACTTCGCTTCACGTAGAGGCTGGGCCCGCAAACCGAGGACGTGGGGCTTGCGGCCTGGTCTCCGTCGCTCTGGTGCCCATAAATTTTGATCCGTAAGGAGTTACGTGGTGTGAGGCCCGACCCCGAATAACGTGTGTAACCTAGATTTGCGTGCCTTGACCTAGGTTTAAAATTTGTGTTTCATTTTGTGTGTCTTGCATTGAATTACGTGCATTCATTTAGAGTTGCGTGCATTTATTTGAAAAACGTGCATTCGTCTCGTAGTTCGTACCCTAACTCGTAGTGCGTGCCCTAGACCTAGGAAAGCGTGCCCTCACACTAATTAAGAAAGCATCTTACACGAAGCACTAGGTCATTAATTAATCCTACAAATTCCACTAACTAATATTAAATTACTAATTGAACCCACTAGAAGACAAAATCTCACAAAAAGCTAGACATTCCTTATTCTTTATTCCTTATTCTTTTGCACTTTCAAACACACAATTAAATAATGCTCAAAAGATGACAAAAAATTAGATTTTTAGATGCCTTGGCCGACCACCATGTTGGGCTTTGTGCTTGCTTGCTTAATTCAATTTAATTCCTAGACAATCTATGACAATTCTATGACACAAATGCATAAAAAACTAGCTCAAATACCTCCTCAAAGCCTTCAAATCTCGACAAAATGCTCCTTGCCCATGCTAGGAATTTCAAAATTCTTCTTGAAGACATAAAAATCTGAATTGCAAAGCTCAAGGCCGACATATGCCTTAACATGACAAGATTTTGGCTTGAAGGTGATGATAGATGAAATCGGGTTTTGTGACAGCTCTCTGTCTTGTTGTTGCGAGGTGAGTTTGGCTAGGAAAATGATATTGAAAATGCATGAAAATTGGTAGGTAACTATTTTTGCCAGTTTTGAACATCTGTCGCAGAAATAGGCCAAAGCTAATTTGGACTCTAAGGTCCTCAAAATGGCAAATCATTAAAATGTGTCCAAATCTGGAAGTCTGGAAAAAATGAAGCAGGTTTTGGCAGATGCACTGACCTTGTAGAACGAACCAGTTTTGACTTAGTAAATGATGTCAAAAATGCATGAAATTTAGTGTGCTTCTAGGTTTTTCAGTTCTGGACATTTTTGTCATAAATGTACTAAGGCTAAATTTGACCCTAAGGACCTAAAAATTGACAAGTATTGAAATGTGTGCAAATCTGGACAGTTTTGTGCAATCCCACTGTTTTGGCTATACCTATTGGACCCGAACTCCAAATGATGTGAGGTTTGTTTCTAAATTTAGTTCACTTCTTAAGATTTAATTTGACATCTTATTCACTAGAATTGGAGATTGTTTGCTTGTCTTAATGATTGTGAGAAAACAGCCTATTGCAGTGAGGGTTTCACTTAGTTATATGCTTAGAAAACTTGTTGTAACTTCTCTTGTGGTATTAAATGCTTGGGATTGTGGCATTGGGATGTTGTGTGGACTGTTTAGAATACTTGGGGATGTTTGAATTAATTGATGCATGTCTTGAGATTAATTTTGTGTTGACTTGGGGCTTAATCGCACGGGTAAGCACGAAATGGAAACCCTAGTGACTAGGTAAACTTGCTAAGTGTTGATCCTTTGGATATTGTGTGTAATTACATGTTTAGTAGGCTGCCCGTAGTTGTCCTTATAGCCCTAAGTGTGATTTTGATCATTGCATGTTGACAAATAGGCCTTTCTTGCATCCAAACCCACGTAGATGTTGTTGCATATTGAATAATCTTATTATTTGATTACGTGAACGTTGAAATGAGTTATGTGACTTGATTTACGTGCGTTACATGGCTACCCATTTAATGTTCATATAACTCCATATGCCTTTCAAGTGAAATTACTTGTCTTATCGTGCCTCGCTTGTTTACTTGTCAATGTGCAATCTTATGACTGTCTGGAGGCAACCTACTTTGTTGTCCTCCTAATGTGATATATTAAATGTCATAAATGTGCATTGCATATAAGGTTGCAACCTTTCATTCTGGCGTGGTAGCGTTCACGCACACCGGGCGGCATCGGGCTTGCCGGTGCAACCGTGACTACCATTGCCCAATTCCCTCTCTCGCTTGGGAGCTAGACTTCCTTGGAGAGTTGGGTCGTAGAATTTTGGGGTACATCCGGAGTACACCCATTTGGCGTGAAAAGTGGATGATTGAAGCCAGCCGCAACAACTGTTACTGAAAATGAACTTGAACGGCAGGAAGTAAGTGCTATGCGGGGGAAAGTGCTATACCTAAATGTGGTGGGAGTTACCTCTTGAGCCCGTATGAGCTACCTCTAGAGTCCTGTACGTATCAAACCGTATCCTTTTTACTATGTGTTTAAGTATTCTCGCTTGGTTCCTAGAGGACCTCAGGGAGGAAAGACGGGTAAATGTGTTCATTTATATATATATATGCTATATTATGAGCTTACTTATTCTGTTTGACATGTTTTCAAAGGAGTTTTCATAAAGTTTAACCAGAAAAGGATTTCAAAACGTTATCTCTCGTTCCCCCTCGCTGAGTTCATAAGGACTCACCCTCTTTTATCATCTCAGGTGAACAAGATCAAGAACAGGTACCCGAGGACGACGTGCCTAACGATGATTCCTTGGAGTGATTGCCTGTCCTATGTGCTTTGCGTGATTATGGCTATTTGTGAACACTATGCTACTTGAAGACTATTTCTTTTCATGTTGCTTAATGTTTGTGATGTAAAAGACCCCCGTTGTAATTTGGGGTCTAATTTTGGGTTGTACTGATAATAACCAGACAGATACTACTATGGTCGTTTTGCTATTGTCATTAGCTAGTATCTATTATAGGATTATGAAGTATCAGGTAAGAATTAAGTAAAATGAACCTATCCAATCTTAAGTAGGTACTCACTATTAAGCTAAGATCAACAGGTACTTTCGCAACGAGGATTAACAAACCAACGAGACATAGCATCATGCTAGGTTATTAATAAAACGAGACTTCAAGATAATTGGTAGGCGTTTCAATTAATGATAAATAGTAATCTTAGTTGGAAATAAAGTTGAGATTGTAAATTTTGAGGCGTTTAGAGAATTAGGTCAAACCAAAGAGCCTAATTACAACCGTTATGCTGCCGGTTTTCCTGAGAATTTGTAGAGTTTAGGCTAAAACGTTAAGTGTTAAACTTTCAGGAACGATTATGTACGAGACATGACTTGAATGTTTAGATCACACCTAGTCTAACCTAATAGGCCGGGTTGGGGCATGACACGTGGTGCACAGCATACCGTTGGAAAGCACTCCGAGAGCTCTACGACAGGGGCTGCAAGGTTGCTCGGCTGCGCCTGTTTTCAGAGCCCAAAATAGAACATTTTCTTCAATTTTGGGACAGTTTTCTTCTCTTGCGCTGTTTTTCCTTCCCGGATCGTACTTCTTGAGCCTAGAAAAGGACGACAACCTAATCCATCACATTTCTATTATCGAATCCCACGACACCTAGGGCAAGACAACTTCGCTTCACGTAGAGGCTGGGCCCGCAAACCGAGGGCGTGGGGCTTGGGACCATGTCTCCGTCGCTCCGATACCCATAACATTTGATCCGTAAGGAGTTACGCGGCGCATAGCATACCGTTGGAAAGCTCTCCGAGAGCTCTACAACGGGGGGAGCAAGCCTGCTCGGCTGCGCCTATTTTTGGAGCCCAAAATCGAACGTTTTCATTAGTTTTGGGGCATTTTCCTTTTCTTGCGCTGTTTTTCCTTCCCGGATCGTACGTCGTGAGCTTAGAAAAGGACGACAACCTAATCCATCACATTTCTATTATCGAATCCCGCAGCACCTTGGGCAAGACAACTTCGCTTCACATAGAGGTTGGGCCCGCAAACCAAGGGCGTGGGGCTTGGGACAATGTCTCCGTCGCTCCGGTGCCCATAACTTTTGATCCGTACGGAGTTATGTGGAGCACAGCATACCGTTGGAAAGCTCTCCTAGAGCTCAACGGCGGCGGGAGCAAGCCTGCTCGGCTTCGCCGGAATTCGTAGCACAAAATTGAACGTTTTCATCAGTTTTGGGACACTTTTCTTCTCTTGCGTTGTTTTTTCTTCCCGGATCGTACGTCGTGAGCCTAGAAAAGGATGACAACCTAATCCATCACATTTCTATTATCGAATCCCATGTCACCTTGAGCAAGACAACTTCGCTTCACGTAGAGGCTGGGCCCATAAACCAAAGGCATGGGGCTTGGGACCATGTCTCCGTCGCTCCTTTGCCCATAACTTTTGATACGTAAGGAGTTACACGTCGCACAACATACCGTTGGAAAGCTCTCTGAGAGCTCTACGATGGGTGTAGCAAACCTGCTCAACTGCGCCTATTTTTGGAGCCCAAAATCAAATGTTTTCATCAGTTTCGGGACACTTTTCTTCTTTTGCGCTGTTTTTCCGTCCAGGATCGTACGTCGTCAGCAGCGAAAAGGACGACAACCTAATCCATCACATTTCTATTATTGAATCCCACGGCACCTTGGGCAAGACAACTTCGCTTCACGTAGAGGCTGGGCCTGCAACCCAGGGCATGGGGCTTAGGACCAGGTCTCTGTCGCTACGGTGCCCATAACTTTTGATTCGTAAGGAGTTACGTGGCTCGTAGTATACCGTTGGAAAGCTCTATGAGAGCTCTACGACAGGGGCAGCAAGCCTGCTCGACTGCACCTATTTTCGGAGCCCAAAATCGAATGTTTTCATCTGTTTCGGGACACTTTTATTCTTTTGTGCTATTTTTCCTTACCGGATCGTACGTCGTCAACCGCGAAAAGGACAACATCCTAATCAATCACATTTCTGTTATCGAATGCCACGATACCTTGGGCATGGTAACTTCACTTCATGTAGAGGTTGGGCCGCAAATCGAGGGCGTGGGGCTTGTGACCAGGTATCTGTTGCTCCGGTGCCCATAACTTTTGATCCGTAAGGAGTTATGTGACGCACAACATACTGTTGGAAATCTCTCCGAGAGCTCTACGACTGGGGCAACAAACCTGCTCGGCTGCGCCTAATGTCAGAGCTCAAAATTGAACATTTTCATCACTTTTGGGACACATTTCTTCTTTTGCGCAGTTTTTCCATCCCGGATCGTACGTCGTGAGTCGCAAAAAGCACGACAACCTAATCCATCACATTTCTTTTATCGAATCCCACGACACCTTGGGTAAGAAAATTTCGCTTCACGTAGAGGCTGGGCACGCAAACCGGGGGCGTGAGGCTTGGGACCATGTCTCCGTTGCTCCGGTGCTAATAACTTTTGATCTGTAAGGAGTTATGCGGTGCACAACATACCGTTGGAAATCTCTCCGAGAGCTCTACGGCAGGGGCTGCAAGCGTGTTCGGCTGCGCCTGTTTTCGGAGCCAAAAATCGAATGTTTTCATTAGTTTTGGGACACTTTTCTTCTCTTGCGTTGTTTTTCCTTCCCGGATCGTACATCTTCAGCCTAGAAAAGGACGACAACCTAATCCATCACATTTCTATTATCGAATCCCACTGCAACTTCGGCAAGACAACTTCGCTTCACGTAGAGGTTGGGCCTACAAACCGAGGGCGTAGGGCTTAGGACCATGTCTCCGTCGCTCTGGTGCCCATAAATTTTGATCCGTAAGGAGTTACGCGGTGTACAACATACCGTTGGAAAGCTCTCCGAGAGCTCTACAAAGGGGGGAGCAAGCCTGCTCGGTTGTACCTGTTTTCTGAGCCCAAAATCGAACGATTTCATCATTTTTTTGATACCTTTTTTCTCTTGCGCTGTTTTTTCTTCCTGGATCGTACGTCATGAGCTTAGAAAAAGTTTACAACCTAATCCATCACATTTCTATTATCGAATCCCATGGCACCTTAGGCAAGACAACTTCGCTTCACATAAAGGCTGGGCCCGCAAACCGAAGGCGTAGGGCATGGGACCATGTCTTCGTCACTCCGGTGCCCATATCTTCTGATCCGTAAGGAGTTACGCGGCGCACAACATACCGTTGGAAAGCTCTCCAAGAGCTCTATGACGGGGGCAGTAAGCCTGCTCGGCTATACCTATTTTTAGAGCCCAAAATCGAATGTTTTCATTAGTTTTGGGACACTTTTCTTCTCTTGTGCTGTTTTTCCTTCCCGGATCGTACGTCGTGAGCCTAGAAAAGGACGACATCCTAATCCATCACATTTCTATTATCGAATCCCATGGCACCTTGGGAAAGACAACTGCACTTCACATAGAGGTTGGGCCCGCAAACCGAGGGCATGGGGCTTGGGACCAGGTCTCTGTCCCTCCTTTGCCCATAACTTTTGATCCATAAGGAGTTACGCGTCGCACAGCATGCCGTTGGAAAGCTCTCTGAGAGCTCTACGACGGGGGCTGCAAGCTTGTTCTGCTGCGCCTGTTTTCAGAGCCCAAAATCGAACATTTTCATCAGTTTTGGGACACTTTTCTCCTCTTGCGCTGTTTTTCCTTCCCGGATCGTTTGTCTTGAGCCTAGAAAAGGATGACAACCTAATCTATCATTTCTATTATCGAATCCCATGGCACCTTGGGCAAGACAACTTCGATTCATGTAGAGGCTGGGCCCGCAAACCGAGGACGTGGGGCTTAGGACCATGTCTCCGTCGTTCCAGTGCCTATAATTTTTGATCCGTAAGGATTTACGCGGCGCACAATATACCGTTGGAAAGCTCTCCGAGAGCTCTACGAAGGGGGGAACAAGCCTCCTAGGTTGCGCCTATTTTTGAAGCCCAAAATCGAATGATTTCATCAGTTTTGGGATACTTTTCTTCTCTTGCGCTGTTTTTCCTTCACGGATCGTACGTCACGAGCCTATAAAAGGATAACAACCTAATCCATCACATTTCTATTATCGAATCCCACGGCACGTTGGGCAAGACAACTTCGCTTCACGTAGAGGCTGGGCCCACAAACCGAGGGCGTGGCGCTTGGGACCAAGTCTCCATCGCTCTCATGCCCATAACTTTTGATTCGTAAGGAGTTACGCGACGCACAACATACCGTTGGAAAGCTCTCCGAGAGCTCTACGAAGGGGGCAGCAAGCCTGCTTGGCTGCGCCTATTTTTTGAGCTCAAAATTGAATGATTTCATCAGTTTTGGGATACTCTTATTCTCTTGCGTTGTTTTTCTATCCCGGATCGTACATCATGAGCCTAGCAAAAAATGACAACCTAATCCATCACATTTCTCTTATCGAATCCCATGGCACCTTGGGCATGACAACTTCACTTCACGTAGAGGTTGGGCCCGCAAACCGAGAGCGTGGGGCTGGTGACCAGGTTTCTGTCACTCCAGTGCCCATAACTTTTGATTTATAAGGAGTTATGCGGTGCACAGCATACCGTTGGAAAGCTCTCCGAGAGCTTTACAACGAGGGCAGCCAGCTTGCTTAGCTGCGCCTATTTTCAGAGCCCAAAATTGAACATTTTCATTAGTTTTGGGACACTTTTCTTCTCTTGCACTATTTTTCCTTCCCGAATCGTACGTCGTGAGCCTAGAAAAGGACGACAACCTAATCCATCACATTTCTATTATCGAATCCCACAGCATCTTGGGCAAGACAACTTAGCTTCATGTAGAGGATGGGTCCGCAAACCGAGGGCGTGGGGCTTGGGACCATGTCTCCATCGCTCCGGTGCCCATAACTTTTGATTCATACGGAGTTATGCGGCGCACAGCATACCGTTGGAAAGCTCTACGACGCGGGGAGCAAGCCTGCTCAGCTGTGCCTGTATTCGGAGCCCAAAATTGAACGTTTTCGTCAATTTCGGGACAGTTTTCTTCTCTTGCGTTGTTTTTTCTTCTCGGATCGTAAGTCGTGAGCCTAGAAAAGGACGACAACCTAATCCATCACATTTCTATTACCGAATCCCATGGCACCTTGGGCAAGACAACTTCGCTTCATGTAAAGGCTGGGCCCGCGAACCGAGGGCATGGGGCTTGGGACCAAGTCTCCGTCGCTCTTTTGCCCATAACTTTTGATCCATAAGGAGTTACGCGTCGCACAACATACCGTTGGAAAGATCTCCAAGAGCTCTATGACGAAGGCAACATGCCTGCTCAGCTGTACCTATTTTTGGAGCCCAAAATCAAACATTTTCATCAGTTTCGGGACACTTTTCTTCTTTTGCGTTGTTTTTGGGTCCCGGATCCTACGTCGTGAGCTGCGAAATGGACGACAAACTAATCCATCATATTTCTATTATCGAATCCCTCGGCACCTTCGGCAAGACAACTTCACTTCACGTAGAGGCTAGGCTCGCAAACCGAGGGCTTGGGGCTTGGGACCATGTCTCCGTCGCTCCGGTGCCCATAACTTTTGATCCATAAGGAGTTACGCGGCGCACAACATACCGTTGGACAGATCTCTGAGAGCTCTACGACGGGGCAGCAAGCTTGCTTAGCTGCGCCTATTTTCGGAGCCCAAAATCAAACGTTTTCTTCAGTTTTGGGACACTTTTCTTCTCTTGCGCTGTTTTTCCTTCCCGGATCATACGCCATGAGCCTAGAAAAGGACGACAACCTAATCCATCGCATTTCTATTATCAAATCCCACGGCACCTTGGGCATGACAACTTCGCTTCACGTAGAGGCTAGGCCCGCAAACCGAGGGCGTGGGCTTGGGACCATGTCTCCGTCGCTCCTTTGCCCATAACTTTTGATCCGTAAGGAGTTACGCGTCGCACAGAATACCATTAGAAAGCTCTTCAAGAGCTCTACGACGGGGGCAGCAGGCCTGCTCGGCTGCTGTCATGCCCCCAATCCGACCTATGGAGGTTAGACTAGGGTGTGTTCTAATCATTCACGTTCTTTTTCGAATATAACTGATTAACGAAGATTAAGCTTATCCGTTAGACTAGAACTCCAAAAATTCTCCGGAAAACTGGCAGCATAACGTCTGTAATTGGCTTCTTAGTTTGACCTGATTTTCTAAACGCCTCGAAATATTCAATCTCAAATTCAATTCCAACTAAGGTTACTATTTATCACCAATTGATATGTCTAATATTTATCTCAAGTCTCGTTTGATTAACACCTAGCATGGCAACTATGTCTCGTTTATGTGTCAATTCCAGTTACACAAGTACCTGTTGATCTTAGCTTACAAATGGGTACCTGCTTAAGATTGGATTGATTCATTTTACTTAGTCCTTTACCTAATATTTCATAAGCCTATAGTAGTTACTAATCAAGTAGCAAAACGATCAAATAGGGTGTCTGTCTAGTTATAATCAGTACTAATCAAAATTAGACCCCAAATTTTAACAAGGTCTTTTACAATAACAACGACAAACAACATAAGAAATAATCTTCAAAACAAACATATTGTTCACAAAATGGCCAAAGTCAAGTAAGGCACGTAGGGCAGGCAATCACTCCAAGGAGTCATCAATAGGCACGTTATCCTCGGGTACCTGTTCCTGATCTTCTTTACCTGTGATGATAAAAGAGGGTGAGTCCTTATGAACTCAGCGAGGGGGAACGAGAAATATGTTTTGAAACTCATTTTCCGATTGAACTTATGAAAAAACCCCTTTTAAAAACATGTCACGTATCACAAGTAGTAAGGTACGCAAAGTATATGAATCAAATTGAGCATAAGATACAATTATCAATCATTTCAAGGATACGGTGAGCATTTGCTCTCAATATCATTTTCGATAACGACAGTTGTGGCCGACTTCAATAATCCACTTATCACTCCCAATTGGGTGTACTCCGGATGTACCCCGAAAACCTACGACCCAACTCTCCAAGGGTGGAATGCCAAGCGAGAGAGGGAATTGGACCATGGTAGTCACGGGAGTACCGGCAAGCCCTATGCCGCCCAATGTTCGTGAAACGCTACCATGCCACAATGAGAGGTTGCAACCTTGTATGCAATGCACATTTATAACATTTAACATATCACATTAGGAGGACAACAAAGTAGGTTGCCTCCGAGCAGTTATAAGATCGCACGTTGACAAGTACACACACGAGGCATGCTTTGACATTTAATTTCACTTGTAATACACATGGAGGTATATGAATATTAAACGGGCAGCCATGTAACACATGTAAATCAAGTCATATAACTCATTTTAGGGTTCACGTAATCAAGTAATAAATTTATACAAGCATACAACGAAGTCTACATGGGACCGGGTGCAAAAAAAGTCTACTTATCAACATGTAATCATTGGGAATCACATTTCAAGCATACTTAACATTTATTAGGCAGCCCACTAATCACACAATTAGACACAATAACCATATGATCAACACTTAGCGAGTTTTCATAGTCAATAGGGTTTCAATTCATGCTTACACGTGTGATTAAGCCGCAAGTTATCACGTAATTAAACCCAAGCCATGCATCGATTAATTAAAACATCCTCAATCATCCAAAACAGTCCACACAACATCCAAGTGCCACAATCCCAAGCATTCAATACCACAAGAGAAGTTACAATATTTTTCAAAGCATATCACTAAATAAAAACCTCACTGCAATGGTCTGTTTCCCCACAATCATTTAGATAAGCAAAAAATCTCCAATTCTAGTGAAAAAAATTTCAAATTAAAGCTTAATGAGTGATTTAAATCCAAAAACAAACCTCGCATCATTTGGAGTTCGGATTCAAGAGTTATAGCTAAAACCGTGAGACTACACAAAACTGTCCAGATTTTTACATATTTCAATACTTGCCATTTTTTAGGGTTTAGGGTCAGATTTAGATTTAGTCTATTTCTGACAAAAATGTCCAGAACTGAAAAGTATAGCAACCTACCAAATTACATGCATTTTAAATATCATTTACTAGGTCAAAACTGTTTCGTTCTACAAGGATAGTGAACTGCCAAAAACCTGCTCCATTTTCCCAGATTTTCCAGATTTAGACATCTTTCGATGTTTTGCCATTTTGGAGATCTTAGAGTCGAAATTGGCCTTGGCCTATTTCTATGAAAAATGCTTAGAACTGGCAAAACTAGTGACCTACCAATTTTCACGCATTTTCAACATCATTTACTAGGTCAAATGCACCTCACTCTACCAAGTCAAAAATCTGCCAGCTACACGATTTTACCTATCTTCTGGTTCTAACCAAATATCTTGCCATGTATGGTTACATAAGCTCATGTACACACATATACAACAAGTACAGAGGTAAATGTAGACATATGAAGGCATGCATGTGGTTTTTGAAAGCTTTTGAAAGAGTTTTAGCCCTCACCTTAGCCTATTGATGACAAATGATGCTCAAAATTTTTGAAGATGCACAAAAAGGTCTTCTCTCCTTGCTTGGCCGAGAGAGATTGCTTGATTTCCTTAATTCCTAGCTGAGTTATCATGTTCTTAGTATGTGCATGTGGTTAGAACAATAGGGAGATGAAAGAAAAGCTATCAAACATACCTAGGGCCGAAATGAAGGGTTTTTGTGTGCTTGCATGCGTTTCTGGCTTCTTGCTTGCTTGGTCGAGCTTCCTAGAGTCCTTGTGTGCCTAGGTGAACCTTAGGAGATGAGCTTACGATATGGAGAGTCATGAAGCAACCATGGCCGAGAGGGTGAGACAAGATGAGAGAAAGAGAGAATGTTTTGAGGAAAATGAAATGTTTGTGTGTGTGTGTTGGCCCTATGCTCTCAAAATTCTGATTTTGTGTTGTTATGTTGAGCAATTTGAATTGTGAGGAGACACAATGGTGAGGAGGCCGAGACAAGCATGCATGGTAGGGTATTTTAGGAGCTTTTGGTGAAATATTGTCTTCTAGTGAGTTGATTTAGGATTATAATATTAGTTAGTGGAATTTGTAGGATTAATTAATAATCTAGTGCTTCATGTAAGATACTTTCTTGATTAGCGTGCGGGCACGCTTTCTTAGGTTAGGGCACGCACTACGAGGTAAAGTACGAACTACGAGGCTAATGCACGTTTCCTAAGCAACTACACGCAACCCTAAATGAACGCGCGTAATTCGATGCAAGGCACATAAAACGAGACACGACTCTTAAACCTAGGTCAAGGCATGCAATTCTAGATTAGGGCACACGAAACGAGGTATCACACGCAAATCGAGGTTGGGCCTCACAGCTGGGCCTATTTTTAAAGCCAAAAATCGAACGTTTTCATTAGTTTCGGGACGCTTTTCTTCTTTTGCGCTATTTTTTCATCCTGGATCGTACGTCGTGAGCCGCGAAAAGGACGACAATCTAATCCATCACATTTCTATTATCGAATCCCACGACACCTTGGGCAAGACAACTTCGCTTCACGTAGAGGCTGGGCCCGCAAACCGAGGGCATGGGGCTTAGGACTAGGTCTCCGTCGCTCCGGTGCCCATAACTTTTGATTCGTAAGGAGTTACGTGGTGCACAACATACCATTGGAAAGCTCTCCGAGAGCTCTACGATGGAGGCAGCAAGCCTATATGGATGCGCCTATTTTCGGAGCCCAAAATACAACGTTTTCATTAGTTTCGGGACACTTTTCTTCTTTTGCGCTGTTTTTCCGTCCTGGATCGTATGTCGTCAGCTGCGAAAAGGATGACAACCTAATCAATCACATTTCTATTACCGAATCCCACGACAACTTGGGCATAACAACCTCACTTCACGTGGGGCGTGGGGCTTGGGATCATGTCTCCGTCGCTCCGGTGCTCATAAATTTTGATCTA
>NW_026291760.1:0-30071 GCF_023091745.1 Budorcas taxicolor
CCAGCCTCACCTAGCACTTCTTCACATCTGCACCCACGCTTTCTTCAAAGCCATATTATTTCTATGCTCCGGCTCCATCATCCACAATCTAAATAACGAACAAGATATTCGAAAAATAGGAGGCCTATTTAAAGCCATACCATTCACCGCAACAGCCCTTATTATTGGCAGCCTTGCACTAACAGGAATACCTTTCCTCACCGGATTCTACTCCAAAGATCTAATTATTGAATCCGCCAACACGTCATATACCAACGCCTGAGCCCTCTTAATAACACTAATCGCCATCTCCTTCACAGCTATCTACAGTACCCGTATTATTTTCTTCACACTCCTAGGACAACCCCGATTCCCAACCCTTATTTCTATTAATGAAAACAACCCATTCCTAATTAACTCAATTAAACGCTTACTAATCGGAAGTCTTTTCGCAGGATCATCATTTCTAACAACATCCCCCCAACAACCATTCCCCAAACAACTATACCCTACTACCTAAAAATCACCGCCCTAACAATTACAATCCTAGGCTTTATTCTAGCACTAGAAATTAACAACATAACCCACTACTTAAAGTTCAATTACCCATCAAACATATTCAAATTTTCTAACCTACTAGGATATTATCCCACAGTCATACACCGCTTAACCCCCTATATAAATCTAACAATAAGCCAAAAATCAGCATCCTCCCTTCTAGACCTAACCTGACTAGAAACCATTATACCAAAAACCATCTCACTAACCCAAATAAAAACATCTATCATAATCACAAACCAAAAAGGCTTAATTAAATTATATTTCCTTTCCTTCCTAATTACGATTTTCACTAGCACAATTCTACTTAATTTCCACGAGTAATCTCTATAATCACCACTACACCAATTAATAAAGATCAACCAGTAACAATAACTAATCAAGTACCATAGCTGTACAAAGCAGCAATCCCCATGGCCTCCTCACTAAAAAACCCAGAATCCCCTGTATCATAAATTACCCAATCCCCCATACCATTAAACTTAAACACAATCTCCACCTCCTTATCCTTCAACACATAGTAAATTATAAAAAACTCCATCAACAAACCAGTAATAAACGTTCCTAAAACAACCTTATTAGAAACCCAAACCTCAGGATACTGCTCAGTAGCCATAGCTGTCGTATAACCAAAAACCACCATTATACCCCCTAAATAAACTAAAAAAACCATTAAACCTAAAAAAGAACCACCATAATTTAACACAATACCACACCCAACCCCACCACTCACAATCAATCCCAACCCCCCATAAATAGGCGAAGGTTTTGAAGAAAACCCTACAAAGCCCATCACAAAAATTACACTTAAAATAAATACAATGTACATAATCATTATTCCTGCATGGAATCTAACCATGACTAATGATATGAAAAACCATCGTTGTTATTCAACTACAAGAACACTAATGATCAACATCCGAAAAACTCACCCACTAATAAAAATCGTAAACAACGCACTCATTGACCTCCCAACTCCATCAAACATCTCATCATGATGAAACTTTGGATCCCTCCTAGGCACTTGCTTAGCTCTACAAATCTTAACAGGCCTATTCCTAGCAATACACTACACATCCGATACAACAATAGCATTCTCCTCTGTAACCCACATTTGTCGAGACGTAAACTATGGCTGAATCATCCGATATATGCACGCAAACGGAGCATCAATATTTTTTATCTGCCTATTTATGCATGTAGGACGAGGCCTATATTACGGATCATATACCTTCTTAGAAACATGAAACATCGGAGTAATTCTCCTATTTACAACAATAGCCACAGCATTCATAGGCTATGTCCTACCATGAGGACAGATATCATTCTGAGGAGCAACAGTCATTACCAACCTCCTCTCGGCAATCCCATACATTGGCACCAACCTAGTTGAATGAATCTGAGGGGGATTTTCAGTAGACAAAGCCACCCTCACCCGATTCTTCGCTTTCCACTTCATCCTCCCATTTATCATTGTAGCTCTCACCATAATCCACTTAATTTTCCTCCACGAAACAGGATCCAACAACCCCACAGGAATTCCATCAGACACAGACAAAATTCCATTTCACCCTTATTACACCATCAAGGACATCCTAGGCATCATACTATTAATCCTCATCCTCATATCACTAGTACTATTCACTCCCGACCTACTCGGAGACCCGGATAATTATACTCCAGCAAACCCACTCAGTACACCCTCCCACATTAAGCCAGAATGGTATTTCCTATTTGCATACGCAATCCTACGATCAATCCCCAATAAACTGGGAGGAGTCCTAGCCTTAGTCCTTTCCATCTTGATCTTAACACACTCGTACCCTTCCTCCACACATCCAAACAACGAAGCATAATGTTCCGACCAATCAGCCAATGCATATTCTGACTTTTAATAGCAGACCTATTAACACTTACATGAATCGGAGGACAACCGGTTGAACACCCCTACATCACCATCGGACAATTAGCATCCATCATATATTTCCTCATCATCCTGGCAATAATACCACTAGCCAGCACCATCGAAAACAATCTCCTGAAATGAAGACAAGTCTTTGTAGTAAAATTAATACGCTGGTCTTGTAAACCAGAAAAGGAGAACAATTAACCTCCCTAAGACTCAAGGAAGAAGCGATAGCCTCACCATCAACACCCAAAGCTGAAGTTCTACTTAAACTATTCCCTGAACCACTATTAATTGCGTCTATTGATATACCCCCAAAAACACTAAGAACCTCCCCAGTATTAAATCCGCTAAATTTTTAAACATACGACACAAATCTCCCACTCTATAAGCTTGCACGTGTAACAACATGCTTAATAACTCACCTCAATAGACACATGTACGAGTACTACACACAGACACACCATGTCATTTGCCCAAACATACCCACTAACACTCATACAATGTAAACATGATATGCGTCTAGCACACCACATGATCCATCCTATATGTATGAATATATACACTGAAGTAATATAATAAAAACATACATAAATGCAGTATACTACATGACCTACTTTGTGTGCAGTATGTACATTATAATTAATGTAATAAAGACATACTATGTATATATTACATTACATGATCTACCCCATGCATATAAGCATGTACATCATAATTAATGTAATAAAGATATAATATGTATATAGTACATTAAATGATTTTCCCCTTGCATATAAGCAAGTACAATAAAAATTATCTATAGTACATAGGACATTTCCTGCTTAGATCGTACATAGCGCATAAAGTCAAATCTATCCTCGTCACCATGCGTATCCCGTCCACTAGATCACGAGCTTACCGACCATGCCGCGTGAAACCAGCAACCCGCTTGGCAGGGATTTCTCTTCTCGCTCCGGGCCCATTAATCGTGGGGGTAGCTATTTAATGAACTTTATCAGACATCTGGTTCTTTCTTCAGGGCCATCTCATCTAAAACCGCCCATTCTTTCCTCTTAAATAAGACATCTCGATGGACTAATTACTAATCAGCCCATGCTCACACATAACTGTGCTGTCATACATTTGGTATTTTTTAATTTTCGGGGATGCTTGGACTCAGCTATGGCCGTCAAAGGCCCCGACCCGGAGCATAAATTGTAGCTGGACTTAACTGCATCTTGAGCATCCCCATAATGGTAGGCATGGGCATTTCAGTCAATGGTTACAGGACATACCTATTATATTTCCCCCCCCCCCCTCTTAAATATTAACCACCATTTTTAACATACTTCCCCCTAAGTATCAATATAAATTTATCTCACCCCCAATACTCAAATTCACACTCCAAACAAGATAGACATATAGGTGCCTGGGTCTGCTTACATACTACATGGTTAATGTAGCTTAAATTTAAAGCAAGGCACTGAAAATGCCTAGATGAGTATACCAACTCCATAAACACATAGGTTTGGTCCTGGCCTTCCTGTTAACTTTCAATAGACTTACACATGCAAGCATCCGCACCCCGGTGAGTAGCGCCCTCCGAATCAGCAGGACTAAGAGGAGCAGGTATCAAGCACACACCCTGTAGCTCATAACGCCTTGCTTAACCACACCCCCACGGGAAACAGCAGTGACAAAATTTAAGCCATGAACGAAAGTTCGACTAAGCCATATTAACTAGGGTTGGTAAATCTCGTGCCAGCCACCGCGGTCATACGACTAACCCAAGCTAACAGGAACACGGCGTAAAACGTGTTAAAGTACTACACCAAATAGAGTTAAATCCTAATTAAGCTGTAAAAAGCCATAATTATAACAAAAATAAGTGACGAAAGTAACTCTACGACAACTGACACACTATAGCTAAGACCCAAACTGGGATTAGATACCCCACTATGCTTAGCCCTAAACATAAATAATTGCAAAAACAAGATTATTCGCCAGAGTACTACCGGCAACGGCCCAAAACTCAAAGGACTTGGCGGTGCTTTACACCCTTCTAGAGGAGCCTGTTCTATAATCGATAAACCCCGATAAACCTCACCAATCCTTGCTAATACAGTCTGTATACCGCCATCTTCAGCAAACCCTGAAAAGGAACAAAAGTAAGCTCAATCATAACACATAAAAACGTTAGGTCAAGGTGTAACCTATGGAATGGGAAGAAATGGGCTACATTTTCTATCCAAGAAAACTTAATACGAAAGCCATTATGAAACTAACAGCCAAAGGAGGATTTAGTAGTAAACTAAGAATAGAGTGCTTAGTTGAACCAGGCCATGAAGCACGCACACACCGCCCGTCACCCTCCTCAAGTAAATATATGCACCCAAACCTATTTACATGCACCAATTACACGAGAGGAGGTAAGTCGTAACAAGGTAAGCATACTGGAAAGTGTGCTTGGACAAACCAAGACATAGCTTAATTAAAGCATCTAGTTTACACCTAGAAGATTTCGTGTACTGTGAATGTTTTGAACTATGCCTAGCCCAAACCCCCACTCTTCAATCCAATAACCAAAACATACTAAAACAAAACATTTACCCCTATTAAAGTATAGGAGATAGAAATTCTAAACATGGCGCTATAGAGAAAGTACCGTAAGGGAACGATGAAAGAAAATAATCAAAGTACAAAAAAGCAAAGATTAACCCTTGTACCTTTTGCATAATGAATTAACGAGCAAAAAACTTAACAAAACGAATTTCAGCTAAGTAACCCGAAACCAGACGAGCTACCTATAGACAGTTTATTAGAACCAACTCATCTATGTGGCAAAATAGTGAGAAGATCTATAAGTAGAGGTGACATGCCTAACGAGCCTGGTGATAGCTGGTTGTCCAGAAAATGAATCTTAGTTCAGCTTTAAAGATACCAAAAAATATAAACAAATCTCACTGTATCTTTAAAAGTTAGTCTAAAAAGGTACAGCCTTTTAGAAATGGGTACAACCTTCACTAGAGAGTAAGATCTTACAACACCATAGTAGGCCTAAAAGCAGCCATCTATTAAGAAAGCGTTAAAGCTCAACAATAAAAACAATACTAATCCCAACAACAATATAACCAACTCCTAGACCTAGTACTGGACTATTCTATTACTAAATAGAAGCAATAATGTTAATATGAGTAACAAGAAATATTTTCTCCTTGCACAAGTTTAAGTCAGTATCTGATAATACTCTGACTGTTAACAGTAAATAAAAATAACCCAACAATAAATAATTTATTAATTATACTGTTAATCCAACACAGGAGTGCACCCAGGAAAGATTAAAAGAAGTAAAAGGAACTCGGCAAACACAAATCCCGCCTGTTTACCAAAAACATCACCTCCAGCATCCCCAGTATTGGAGGCACTGCCTGCCCAGTGACTAGACGTTAAACGGCCGCGGTATCCTGACCGTGCAAAGGTAGCATAATCATTTGTTCTCTAAATAAGGACTTGTATGAACGGCCACACGAGGGTTTTACTGTCTCTTACTTCCAATCAGTGAAATTGACCTTCCCGTGAAGAGGCGGGAATAAACCAACAAGACGAGAAGACCCTATGGAGCTTTAACTAACTAGTCCAAAGAAAATAAACTTAACCATTAAGGGATAACAACACTCTTTATGGACTAGCAGTTTTGGTTGGGGTGACCTCGGAGAACAAAAAATCCTCCGAACGATTTTAAAGACTAGACCCACAAGTCAAATCAAACTATCGTTTATTGATCCAAAGACTTGATCAACGGAACAAGTTACCCTAGGGATAACAGCGCAATCCTATTCAAGAGTCCATATCGACAATAGGGTTTACGACCTCGATGTTGGATCAGGACACCCCGATGGTGCAACCGCTATCAAAGGTTCGTTTGTTCAACGATTAAAGTCCTACGTGATCTGAGTTCAGACCGGAGTAATCCAGGTCGGTTTCTATCTGTTATGTATTTCTCCCAGTACGAAAGGACAAGAGAAATAAGGCCAACTTCAACAAAGCGCCTTAAATCAATCAATGACTTTATCTCAATTGACCTCACAAACAATACCTGCCCTAGAAAAGGGCCCAGTTAAGGTGGCAGAGCCCGGTAATTGCGTAAAACTTAAACCTTTATACTCAGAGATTCAAATCCTCTCCTTAACAAAATGTTTATACTCAACATCTTAACACTTATTATCCCCATTCTTCTAGCCGTAGCTTTTCTTACACTAGTTGAACGAAAAATCCTAGGCTACATACAACTCCGAAAAGGCCCAAATATTGTAGGACCATATGGCTTACTCCAACCCATCGCCGATGCAATCAAACTTTTCATTAAAGAACCCCTACGACCTGCCACATCCTCAATCTCAATATTTATTCTAGCCCCCATCCTAGCCCTAACCCTAGCCTTAACTATATGAATCCCCCTACCCATACCCTATCCCCTCATCAATATAAACTTAGGAATCCTTTTCATATTAGCTATATCAAGCTTAGCCGTATACTCGATCCTCTGATCAGGCTGAGCCTCCAACTCAAAATACGCTCTTATTGGAGCCCTACGAGCAGTAGCACAAACAATTTCATATGAAGTTACACTAGCAATTATCTTACTATCAATCTTACTAATAAATGGATCCTTCACTCTCTCTACATTAATCATTACACAAGAACAAGTATGACTAATCTTCCCAGCATGACCCTTAGCAATAATATGATTCATTTCAACACTAGCAGAAACAAACCGAGCACCATTTGATCTTACTGAAGGAGAATCTGAACTAGTATCGGGCTTTAATGTAGAATACGCCGCAGGACCATTCGCCCTATTCTTTATAGCAGAATATGCAAACATTATTATAATAAATATCTTCACAACAACCCTCTTCCTAGGAGCATCCCATAACCCATACATACCAGAACTCTACGCAATTAACTTTATCATTCATCAAATCACTACTACTCACAATGACCTTCCTATGAATCCGAGCATCCTACCCCCGATTCCGCTATGATCAACTGATGCACATATTATGAAAAAATTTTCTACCCCTAACGCTAGCCCTATGCATATGACATGTATCTCTACCTATTCTCCTATCAAGTATCCCCCCACAAACATAAGAAATATGTCTGACAAAAGAGTTACTTTGATAGAGTAAATTATAGAGGTTTAAATCCTCTTATTTCTAGAACTATAGGAATTGAACCTACTCCTAAGAACTCAAACTCTTCGTGCTCCCAATTACACCAAATTCTAATAGTAAGGTCAGCTAATTAAGCTATCGGGCCCATACCCCGAAAATGTTGGTTTGTATCCTTCCCGTACTAATAAACCCAATCACTCTCATTATTATCTTAATAACTATAATACTTGGAACCATTATCGTTATAATTAGCTCCCACTGACTACTCATCTGAATCGGATTTGAAATAAATATACTCGCCATCATTCTATTATAATAAAAAAACACAACCCACGAGCCACAGAAGCATCAAACTAAATATTTCCTAACTCAATCAACAGCCTCAATACTACTAATAATAGCCATTATCATCAACTTAATATTCTCAGGCAATGAACCGTAATAAACTATTTAACCAACAGCCTCCATACTAGGAATAGCCCCATTCCACTTCTGAGTCCCAGAAGTAACACAAGGCATCCCTCTATCTTCAGGCCTAATCTTACTTACATGACAAAAACTAGCACCCATATCGGTACTTTACCAAGTATCCCAATCCATCAACCTAAATATAATCTTAACCCTATCAATTCTATCCATTATAATCGGAGGCTGAGGAGGATTAAACCAAACCCAACTACGAAAAATTATAGCTTACTCATCAATTGCCCACATAGGCTGAATAACAGCAATTTTACCATACAATCCCACCATAACATTACTAAACCTAATCATTTACATCATCATAACTTCCACCATATTTACACTATTTATAGCCAACTCAACCACAACCACTCTATCACTATCACACACATGAAACAAAACACCCATCATAACTATTCTAATTCTCATTACCCTCCTATCAATAGGAGGACTCCCCCCACTATCAGGATTTATGCCAAAATGAATAATTATTCAAGAAATGACAAAAAACAATAGCATTATCCTACCTACCTTCATAGCAATTACAGCACTACTAAACCTATATTTCTACATACGACTGGCATATTCCACCACACTTACTATGTTCCCTTCCACAAACAACATAAAAATAAAATGACAATTCTCAACCATAAAACGAATAACCCTCCTACCAACAATAACCGTATTGTCCACTATACTACTACCACTTACACCAATTCTCTCAATCCTAGAATAGGAATTTAGGTTAAATAGACCAAGAGCCTTCAAAGCCCTAAGCAAGTATAATTTACTTAATTCCTGATAAGGACTGCAAGATCATATCTTACATCAATTGAATGCAAATCAACTACTTTAATTAAGCTAAATCCTCACTAGATTGGTGGGTCCCACCCCCACGAAACTTTAGTTAACAGCTAAATACCCTAAATAACTGGCTTCAATCTACTTCTCCCGCCGCAAGAAAAAAAAGGCGGGAGAAGCCCCGGCAGAGTTTGAAGCTGCTCCTTTGAATTTGCAATTCAATATGTTAATTCACTACAGGACCTGGTAAAAAGAGGAATCAAACCTCTATTCTTAGATTTACAGTCTATTGCTTTACTCAGCCATTTTACCCATGTTCATAAACCGCTGATTATTTTCAACTAATCATAAAGATATCGGTACCCTTTATCTTCTATTTGGTGCCTGAGCCGGCATAGTAGGAACCGCTCTGAGCTTACTAATTCGTGCTGAGTTAGGCCAACCCGGAACTCTACTTGGAGATGACCAAATCTACAACGTAATTGTAACTGCACACGCATTCGTAATAATCTTCTTTATAGTAATGCCTATTATAATTGGAGGGTTTGGCAACTGGCTAGTTCCTCTAATGATTGGAGCCCCTGATATAGCATTCCCTCGGATAAATAATATAAGTTTTTGGCTCCTCCCCCCTTCTTTCCTATTACTCCTAGCATCCTCTATAGTCGAAGCCGGAGCAGGGACGGGTTGAACCGTATATCCCCCTCTAGCAGGTAATCTAGCCCACGCAGGAGCCTCAGTAGACCTGACCATTTTCTCCCTACACCTAGCAGGTGTTTCCTCAATTTTAGGAGCCATTAATTTTATTACAACTATTATTAACATAAAACCTCCCGCAATATCACAATACCAGACCCCCCTGTTCGTGTGATCTGTACTGATCACTGCCGTACTACTCCTCCTCTCACTTCCTGTATTAGCAGCTGGCATCACAATATTACTAACAGACCGAAACCTGAATACAACTTTCTTTGACCCAGCAGGAGGAGGAGACCCTATCTTATATCAACACTTATTCTGATTTTTTGGACACCCCGAAGTATATATTCTAATTTTACCTGGCTTTGGAATAATCTCCCACATCGTAACCTACTATTCAGGAAAAAAAGAGCCATTTGGATATATAGGAATAGTATGAGCCATAATATCAATTGGATTTCTAGGATTTATTGTATGAGCCCATCATATATTCACAGTCGGAATAGACGTCGATACACGAGCTTACTTTACATCCGCTACTATAATTATTGCTATCCCAACCGGAGTAAAAGTCTTTAGTTGGCTAGCAACACTTCACGGAGGAAATATCAAATGATCCCCCGCTATAATATGAGCCCTAGGCTTCATTTTCCTTTTTACAGTTGGAGGACTAACTGGAATTGTTTTAGCCAACTCCTCCCTTGACATCGTTCTCCACGACACATACTATGTGGTAGCACATTTCCACTACGTACTATCAATAGGAGCTGTATTCGCTATCATAGGAGGATTTGTACATTGATTTCCCTTATTCTCAGGCTACACCCTTAATGACACATGAGCCAAAATCCATTTCGCAATTATATTTGTAGGTGTTAACATGACCTTCTTCCCACAACATTTCTTAGGGCTATCTGGTATACCACGACGATACTCCGATTACCCAGACGCATATACAATATGAAACACTATTTCATCTATAGGCTCATTCATCTCACTAACGGCAGTAATATTAATGACTTTTATCATCTGAGAAGCATTTGCATCCAAACGGGAAGTCTTAACCGTGGACCTAACCACAACAAATCTAGAATGACTAAACGGATGCCCTCCACCATATCACACATTTGAAGAACCTACATACATTAACCTAAAATAAGAGAGGAAGGAATTGAACCCCCTATTATCGGTTTCAAGCCAACACCATAACCACTATGTCTCTCTCAATAAACGAGATGTTAGTAAAACATTACATAACCTTGTCAAGATTAAATTACAGGTGAAAGTCCCGTACATCTCATATGGCATATCCCGTACAGCTAGGCTTTCAAGACGCAACATCACCCATCATAGAAGAACTGCTACACTTTCACGATCACACTCTGATAATTGTTTTCCTAATTAGCTCACTAGTACTCTATATTATCTTACTGATACTAACAACAAAACTAACCCATACCAGCACCATAGACGCACAAGAAGTAGAAACAATCTGAACCATTCTACCAGCCATTATTCTGATTATAATTGCTCTCCCATCCCTACGAATTCTATACATAATAGACGAAATCAACAACCCATCTCTCACAGTAAAGACCATAGGACATCAATGATACTGAAGTTATGAGTACACAGACTATGAAGACTTAAGCTTCGACTCCTATATAATTCCAACATCAGAATTGAAACCTGGAGAACTACGATTACTAGAAGTAGATAACCGAGCTGTATTACCTATAGAAATAACAATTCGAATACTAATCTCCTCCGAAGACGTTTTACACTCATGAGCAGTTCCCTCTCTAGGACTAAAAACAGACGCAATTCCAGGCCGTTTAAATCAAACAACCCTCATATCAACTCGTCCAGGCCTATTTTACGGCCAATGCTCAGAAATCTGCGGATCAAATCATAGTTTCATACCAATCGTTCTCGAACTAGTCCCATTAGAATATTTTGAAAAGTGATCTGCATCAATGTTATAAGTCATCAAGAAGCTATGCCAGCATTAACCTTTTAAGTTAAAGACCGAGAGCACAACACTCTCCTTGATGACATGCCACAACTAGACACATCAACGTGACTCACGACAATTCTATCAATATTTTTAGTCCTCTTTATTGTTCTCCAATTAAAAATCTCAAAACACGATTTCTACTATAACCCAAAATTAATAACAACAAAAACGCCAAAACAAGACGCCCCTTGAGAAACAAAATGAACGAAAATCTATTTACCTCTTTCATTACCCCTGTAATTCTAGGCCTCCCCCTTGTTACTCTCGTCATTATATTCCCTAGCTTACTATTTCCTACATCAAACCGACTAATTAATAACCGCCTTATCTCCCTCCAACAATGAGCACTTCAACTCATGTCAAAACAAATAATAAGCACTCACAACACCAAAGGACAAACATGAACATTGATATTAATGTCCCTAATTCTATTTATTGGGTCTACAAATTTATTAGGCTTATTACCCCATTCATTTACACCAACCACACAACTATCAATAAATTTAGGCATGGCTATTCCCCTATGAGCAGGGGCCGTAGTTACAGGCTTCCGCAACAAAACCAAAGCATCACTCGCCCACTTCCTACCACAAGGAACACCTACCCCACTAATCCCAATACTGGTAATTATCGAAACCATCAGCCTCTTCATCCAACCAGTAGCCCTTGCCGTACGATTAACAGCCAACATCACAGCAGGGCACTTATTAATTCACTTAATCGGAGGAGCTACCCTTGCATTATTAAATATCAATACCACAACAGCACTTATTACATTTACTATTTTAGCTCTACTAACAATCCTCGAATTCGCAGTAGCTATAGTTCAAGCCTACGTATTCACCCTCCTAGTTAGCTTATATCTGCACGACAATACATAATGACACACCAAACCCACGCCTATCACATAGTAAACCCAAGTCCCTGACCCCTCACAGGAGCACTATCTGCCCTCCTAATAACATCTGGCCTCATCATGTGATTTCACTTCAATTCAACAGCTCTACTGACCCTAGGCCTAACAACAAACATACTTACAATATACCAATGATGACGAGATGTAATCCGAGAAAGTACCTTTCAAGGCCACCATACTCCTGCTGTCCAAAAAAGCCTTCGCTACGGAATAATCCTCTTCATCGTCTCCGAAGTCCTATTCTTCACTGGCTTCTTCTGAGCCTTCTATCACTCAAGCCTTGCTCCTACACCCGAATTAGGCAGCTGCTGACCCCCAACAGGCATTCACCCACTTAACCCCTTAGAAGTCCCACTACTCAACACCTCTGTCCTTCTAGCCTCAGGAGTCTCCATTACCTGAGCCCACCACAGCCTCATAGAAGGGAACCGTAACCACATGCTACAAGCCTTATTCATCACCATTACGTTAGGCGTATACTTTACACTTCTACAAGCATCAGAATACTATGAAGCTCCCTTTACAATCTCAGACGGAGTTTACGGCTCAACTTTCTTCGTAGCTACAGGATTCCACGGCCTCCATGTCATTATTGGATCTACTTTCTTAATTGTCTGCTTCCTCCGCCAACTAAAATTTCACTTTACCTCCAATCACCATTTCGGCTTCGAAGCCGCTGCCTGATATTGACACTTCGTAGACGTAGTATGACTTTTCCTCTATGTTTCCATCTACTGATGAGGCTCATGTTCTTTTAGTATTAATTAGTACAACTGACTTCCAATCAGTTAGCTTCGGCCTAACCCGAAAAAGAACAATAAACCTTATAATTACCCTCCTAACTAACTTTACACTAGCTACATTGCTCGTGACCATCGCATTCTGACTCCCCCAACTAAACGTATACTCAGAAAAAACAAGCCCATACGAATGTGGATTCGACCCCATAGGATCTGCTCGCCTTCCTTTCTCCATAAAATTCTTTCTAGTAGCTATCACATTCCTCCTCTTCGATCTAGAAATTGCACTACTTCTACCACTACCATGGGCCTCACAAACAACTAACCTTAACACAATGCTTACTATATCCCTTCTCCTAATTTTCCTACTAGCCACAAGCCTAGCCTATGAATGAACCCAAAAAGGATTAGAATGGACCGAATATGGTACTTAGTTTAAACCAAAATAAATGATTTCGACTCATTAGATTATGATCAAACTCATAAGTACCAAATGTCCCTCGTATACATAAATATTATAATAGCATTCATAGTATCTCTCACGGGATTACTAATGTATCGATCTCACCTAATATCCTCCCTCCTATGCCTGGAAGGAATAATATTGTCCTTATTCGTTATAGCTACCCTAATAATCCTAAACTCACACTTCACTTTAGCCAGTATAATACCCATTATTCTACTAGTTTTCGCAGCCTGCGAAGCAGCACTAGGCCTATCCTTGCTAGTAATGGTATCAAACACATACGGCACCGACTACGTACAAAACCTTAATCTGCTACAATGCTAAAATACATTATTTCCACAATAATACTTATACCCCTAACCTGGCTATCAAAAAATAACATAATCTGAATTAACTCCACACTCCACAGCTTACTAATTAGCCTTACAAGCCTACTCCTTATAAACCAATTTGGCGATAACAGCCTCAACTTCTCATTAACTTTCTTCTCCGACTCCTTATCTACACCACTACTTATTCTAACCATATGACTCCTCCCCTTAATACTTATAGCTAGCCAGCATCACCTATCAAAAGAAAACCCAGCCCGAAAAAAATTCTTCATCTCAATACTAATCCTATTACAACTATTTCTAATTATGACATTCTCTGCTACAGAACTAATTCTCTTTTATATTATATTTGAAGCAACACTAGTTCCCACACTCATTATTATTACCCGATGAGGGAACCAAACAGAACGCCTAAATGCCGGTCTCTACTTCTTGTTTTATACACTAGCAGGATCCCTACCCTTACTAGTTGCACTAATCTATATTCAAAACACAATAGGATCCCTAAACTTCCTAATTCTACAATACTGAGTACAACCAATACCCAGCTCCTGATCCAACACCTTCATGTGACTAGCATGCATAATAGCCTTTATAGTAAAAATACCACTATACGGACTTCATCTCTGACTACCCAAAGCCCACGTAGAAGCCCCAATTGCAGGCTCCATAGTTCTTGCAGCAATCCTACTAAAACTAGGAGGATACGGCATGTTACGAATTACGCTTCTCCTAGATCCAATCACCGACTTTATAGCATACCCATTCATCATGCTATCACTATGAGGCATAATCATAACCAGCTCAATTTGCCTTCGTCAAACGGACCTGAAATCACTCATCGCGTACTCCTCTATTAGCCACATGGCACTTGTCATCGTTGCAATCCTAATCCAAACACCCTGAAGCTACATAGGAGCCACCGCCCTGATAATTGCCCACGGCCTTACATCCTCTATACTTTTCTGCCTAGCAAATTCTAACTACGAACGAATTCACAGCCGTACAATAATCTTAGCCCGCGGCCTACAAACACTTCTTCCACTAATAGCCACCTGATGACTCCTAGCAAGTCTAACCAACCTGGCTCTACCCCCAACAATCAACCTAATCGGAGAACTATTTGTAGTAATATCGACTTTTTCATGATCTAATATCACAATTATTCTAATAGGACTTAACATAGTAATCACTACTCTCTACACCCTCTATATACTAATCACAACACAACGGGGCAAATACACTCATCATATCAATAACATTTCACCTTCCTTCACACGAGAAAATGCACTCATATCACTACACATACTACCACTACTGCTTCTATCCCTAAACCCAAAAATTATCCTAGGACCCCTATACTGTAAATATAGTTTAAAAAAACATTAGATTGTGAATCTAACAATAGAAGCCTATCACCTTCTTATTTACCGAAAAAGTATGCAAGAACTGCTAATTCTATGCTCCCATGCCTGACAACATGGCTTTTTCAAACTTTTAAAGGATAGCAGTTATCCATTGGTCTTAGGAACCAAAAAATTGGTGCAACTCCAAATAAAAGTAATAAACCTGTTCCCATCCCTCACACTAACTACCCTAATCCTACTAACCGTACCCATCATGACAACTAGTCTTAGCACCCACAAATTCACCAATTACCCACTTTACGTAAAAACAACCATTTCATACGCCTTTATCACTAGTATAATTCCCACTATAATATTTATTCATACAGGACAAGAAATAATTATTTCAAACTGACACTGACTAACCATCCAAACCCTCAAACTATCTCTCAGCTTCAAAATAGATTACTTCTCGACAATATTTATCCCAGTATCACTATTCGTCACATGATCCATCATAGAATTCTCAATATGATACATACATTCCGACCCCAACATCAACCAATTTTTTAAGTACTTACTCTTATTTCTTATCACAATACTCATCCTCGTCACTGCAAATAACATCTTTCAACTATTCATTGGCTGAGAAGGAGTCGGAATTATATCATTTCTACTAATTGGATGGTGATACGGACGAGCAGACGCAAACACAGCAGCTCTACAAGCAATCCTATATAACCGCATTGGCGACATCGGATTTATCCTAGCAATAGCATGATTCCTAATTAACCTCAACACTTGAGACCTTCAACAAATCTTCTTACTAAAACCAGAGAACTCAAATCTACCTCTAATAGGACTAATTCTAGCCGCAACCGGAAAATCCGCACAATTTAGCCTGCACCCATGATTACCCTCCGCAATAGAGGGTCCGACACCTGTCTCAGCATTACTCCACTCAAGTACAATAGTAGTAGCAGGTATTTTCTTACTAATCCGCTTTTATCCATTAACAGAAAACAATAAACTCATCCAATCTACTATACTATGCCTAGGAGCCATTACCACACTATTTACAGCAATATGTGCCCTCACCCAAAATGACATTAAAAAAATCATCGCCTTCTCTACATCCAGCCAACTCGGCCTTATGATAGTAACAATTGGAATTAACCAGCCTCACCTAGCACTTCTTCACATCTGCACCCACGCTTTCTTCAAAGCCATATTATTTCTATGCTCCGGCTCCATCATCCACAATCTAAATAACGAACAAGATATTCGAAAAATAGGAGGCCTATTTAAAGCCATACCATTCACCGCAACAGCCCTTATTATTGGCAGCCTTGCACTAACAGGAATACCTTTCCTCACCGGATTCTACTCCAAAGATCTAATTATTGAATCCGCCAACACGTCATATACCAACGCCTGAGCCCTCTTAATAACACTAATCGCCATCTCCTTCACAGCTATCTACAGTACCCGTATTATTTTCTTCACACTCCTAGGACAACCCCGATTCCCAACCCTTATTTCTATTAATGAAAACAACCCATTCCTAATTAACTCAATTAAACGCTTACTAATCGGAAGTCTTTTCGCAGGATTCATCATTTCTAACAACATCCCCCCAACAACCATTCCCCAAACAACTATACCCTACTACCTAAAAATCACCGCCCTAACAATTACAATCCTAGGCTTTATTCTAGCACTAGAAATTAACAACATAACCCACTACTTAAAGTTCAATTACCCATCAAACATATTCAAATTTTCTAACCTACTAGGATATTATCCCACAGTCATACACCGCTTAACCCCCTATATAAATCTAACAATAAGCCAAAAATCAGCATCCTCCCTTCTAGACCTAACCTGACTAGAAACCATTATACCAAAAACCATCTCACTAACCCAAATAAAAACATCTATCATAATCACAAACCAAAAAGGCTTAATTAAATTATATTTCCTTTCCTTCCTAATTACGATTTTCACTAGCACAATTCTACTTAATTTCCACGAGTAATCTCTATAATCACCACTACACCAATTAATAAAGATCAACCAGTAACAATAACTAATCAAGTACCATAGCTGTACAAAGCAGCAATCCCCATGGCCTCCTCACTAAAAAACCCAGAATCCCCTGTATCATAAATTACCCAATCCCCCATACCATTAAACTTAAACACAATCTCCACCTCCTTATCCTTCAACACATAGTAAATTATAAAAAACTCCATCAACAAACCAGTAATAAACGTTCCTAAAACAACCTTATTAGAAACCCAAACCTCAGGATACTGCTCAGTAGCCATAGCTGTCGTATAACCAAAAACCACCATTATACCCCCTAAATAAACTAAAAAAACCATTAAACCTAAAAAAGAACCACCATAATTTAACACAATACCACACCCAACCCCACCACTCACAATCAATCCCAACCCCCCATAAATAGGCGAAGGTTTTGAAGAAAACCCTACAAAGCCCATCACAAAAATTACACTTAAAATAAATACAATGTACATAATCATTATTCCTGCATGGAATCTAACCATGACTAATGATATGAAAAACCATCGTTGTTATTCAACTACAAGAACACTAATGATCAACATCCGAAAAACTCACCCACTAATAAAAATCGTAAACAACGCACTCATTGACCTCCCAACTCCATCAAACATCTCATCATGATGAAACTTTGGATCCCTCCTAGGCACTTGCTTAGCTCTACAAATCTTAACAGGCCTATTCCTAGCAATACACTACACATCCGATACAACAATAGCATTCTCCTCTGTAACCCACATTTGTCGAGACGTAAACTATGGCTGAATCATCCGATATATGCACGCAAACGGAGCATCAATATTTTTTATCTGCCTATTTATGCATGTAGGACGAGGCCTATATTACGGATCATATACCTTCTTAGAAACATGAAACATCGGAGTAATTCTCCTATTTACAACAATAGCCACAGCATTCATAGGCTATGTCCTACCATGAGGACAGATATCATTCTGAGGAGCAACAGTCATTACCAACCTCCTCTCGGCAATCCCATACATTGGCACCAACCTAGTTGAATGAATCTGAGGGGGATTTTCAGTAGACAAAGCCACCCTCACCCGATTCTTCGCTTTCCACTTCATCCTCCCATTTATCATTGTAGCTCTCACCATAATCCACTTAATTTTCCTCCACGAAACAGGATCCAACAACCCCACAGGAATTCCATCAGACACAGACAAAATTCCATTTCACCCTTATTACACCATCAAGGACATCCTAGGCATCATACTATTAATCCTCATCCTCATATCACTAGTACTATTCACTCCCGACCTACTCGGAGACCCGGATAATTATACTCCAGCAAACCCACTCAGTACACCCTCCCACATTAAGCCAGAATGGTATTTCCTATTTGCATACGCAATCCTACGATCAATCCCCAATAAACTGGGAGGAGTCCTAGCCTTAGTCCTTTCCATCTTGATCTTAACACTCGTACCCTTCCTCCACACATCCAAACAACGAAGCATAATGTTCCGACCAATCAGCCAATGCATATTCTGACTTTTAATAGCAGACCTATTAACACTTACATGAATCGGAGGACAACCGGTTGAACACCCCTACATCACCATCGGACAATTAGCATCCATCATATATTTCCTCATCATCCTGGCAATAATACCACTAGCCAGCACCATCGAAAACAATCTCCTGAAATGAAGACAAGTCTTTGTAGTAAAATTAATACGCTGGTCTTGTAAACCAGAAAAGGAGAACAATTAACCTCCCTAAGACTCAAGGAAGAAGCGATAGCCTCACCATCAACACCCAAAGCTGAAGTTCTACTTAAACTATTCCCTGAACCACTATTAATTGCGTCTATTGATATACCCCCAAAAACACTAAGAACCTCCCCAGTATTAAATCCGCTAAAATTTTTAAACATACGACACAAATCTCCCACTCTATAAGCTTGCACGTGTAACAACATGCTTAATAACTCACCTCAATAGACACATGTACGAGTACTACACACAGACACACCATGTCATTTGCCCAAACATACCCACTAACACTCATACAATGTAAACATGATATGCGTCTAGCACACCACATGATCCATCCTATATGTATGAATATACACTGAAGTAATATAATAAAAACATACATAAATGCAGTATACTACATGACCTACTTTGTGTGCAGTATGTACATTATAATTAATGTAATAAAGACATACTATGTATATATTACATTACATGATCTACCCCATGCATATAAGCATGTACATCATAATTAATGTAATAAAGATATAATATGTATATAGTACATTAAATGATTTTCCCCTTGCATATAAGCAAGTACAATAAAAATTATCTATAGTACATAGGACATTTCCTGCTTAGATCGTACATAGCGCATAAAGTCAAATCTATCCTCGTCACCATGCGTATCCCGTCCACTAGATCACGAGCTTACCGACCATGCCGCGTGAAACCAGCAACCCGCTTGGCAGGGATTTCTCTTCTCGCTCCGGGCCCATTAATCGTGGGGGTAGCTATTTAATGAACTTTATCAGACATCTGGTTCTTTCTTCAGGGCCATCTCATCTAAAACCGCCCATTCTTTCCTCTTAAATAAGACATCTCGATGGACTAATTACTAATCAGCCCATGCTCACACATAACTGTGCTGTCATACATTTGGTATTTTTTAATTTTCGGGGATGCTTGGACTCAGCTATGGCCGTCAAAGGCCCCGACCCGGAGCATAAATTGTAGCTGGACTTAACTGCATCTTGAGCATCCCCATAATGGTAGGCATGGGCATTTCAGTCAATGGTTACAGGACATACCTATTATATTTCCCCCCCCCCCCTCTTAAATATTAACCACCATTTTTAACATACTTCCCCCTAAGTATCAATATAAATTTATCTCACCCCCAATACTCAAATTCACACTCCAAACAAGATAGACATATAGGTGCCTGGGTCTGCTTACATACTACATGGTTAATGTAGCTTAAATTTAAAGCAAGGCACTGAAAATGCCTAGATGAGTATACCAACTCCATAAACACATAGGTTTGGTCCTGGCCTTCCTGTTAACTTTCAATAGACTTACACATGCAAGCATCCGCACCCCGGTGAGTAGCGCCCTCCGAATCAGCAGGACTAAGAGGAGCAGGTATCAAGCACACACCCTGTAGCTCATAACGCCTTGCTTAACCACACCCCCACGGGAAACAGCAGTGACAAAATTTAAGCCATGAACGAAAGTTCGACTAAGCCATATTAACTAGGGTTGGTAAATCTCGTGCCAGCCACCGCGGTCATACGACTAACCCAAGCTAACAGGAACACGGCGTAAAACGTGTTAAAGTACTACACCAAATAGAGTTAAATCCTAATTAAGCTGTAAAAAGCCATAATTATAACAAAAATAAGTGACGAAAGTAACTCTACGACAACTGACACACTATAGCTAAGACCCAAACTGGGATTAGATACCCCACTATGCTTAGCCCTAAACATAAATAATTGCAAAAACAAGATTATTCGCCAGAGTACTACCGGCAACGGCCCAAAACTCAAAGGACTTGGCGGTGCTTTACACCCTTCTAGAGGAGCCTGTTCTATAATCGATAAACCCCGATAAACCTCACCAATCCTTGCTAATACAGTCTGTATACCGCCATCTTCAGCAAACCCTGAAAAGGAACAAAAGTAAGCTCAATCATAACACATAAAAACGTTAGGTCAAGGTGTAACCTATGGAATGGGAAGAAATGGGCTACATTTTCTATCCAAGAAAACTTAATACGAAAGCCATTATGAAACTAACAGCCAAAGGAGGATTTAGTAGTAAACTAAGAATAGAGTGCTTAGTTGAACCAGGCCATGAAGCACGCACACACCGCCCGTCACCCTCCTCAAGTAAATATATGCACCCAAACCTATTTACATGCACCAATTACACGAGAGGAGGTAAGTCGTAACAAGGTAAGCATACTGGAAAGTGTGCTTGGACAAACCAAGACATAGCTTAATTAAAGCATCTAGTTTACACCTAGAAGATTTCGTGTACTGTGAATGTTTTGAACTATGCCTAGCCCAAACCCCCACTCTTCAATCCAATAACCAAAACATACTAAAACAAAACATTTACCCCTATTAAAGTATAGGAGATAGAAATTCTAAACATGGCGCTATAGAGAAAGTACCGTAAGGGAACGATGAAAGAAAATAATCAAAGTACAAAAAAGCAAAGATTAACCCTTGTACCTTTTGCATAATGAATTAACGAGCAAAAAACTTAACAAAACGAATTTCAGCTAAGTAACCCGAAACCAGACGAGCTACCTATAGACAGTTTATTAGAACCAACTCATCTATGTGGCAAAATAGTGAGAAGATCTATAAGTAGAGGTGACATGCCTAACGAGCCTGGTGATAGCTGGTTGTCCAGAAAATGAATCTTAGTTCAGCTTTAAAGATACCAAAAAATATAAACAAATCTCACTGTATCTTTAAAAGTTAGTCTAAAAAGGTACAGCCTTTTAGAAATGGGTACAACCTTCACTAGAGAGTAAGATCTTACAACACCATAGTAGGCCTAAAAGCAGCCATCTATTAAGAAAGCGTTAAAGCTCAACAATAAAAACAATACTAATCCCAACAACAATATAACCAACTCCTAGACCTAGTACTGGACTATTCTATTACTAAATAGAAGCAATAATGTTAATATGAGTAACAAGAAATATTTTCTCCTTGCACAAGTTTAAGTCAGTATCTGATAATACTCTGACTGTTAACAGTAAATAAAAATAACCCAACAATAAATAATTTATTAATTATACTGTTAATCCAACACAGGAGTGCACCCAGGAAAGATTAAAAGAAGTAAAAGGAACTCGGCAAACACAAATCCCGCCTGTTTACCAAAAACATCACCTCCAGCATCCCCAGTATTGGAGGCACTGCCTGCCCAGTGACTAGACGTTAAACGGCCGCGGTATCCTGACCGTGCAAAGGTAGCATAATCATTTGTTCTCTAAATAAGGACTTGTATGAACGGCCACACGAGGGTTTTACTGTCTCTTACTTCCAATCAGTGAAATTGACCTTCCCGTGAAGAGGCGGGAATAAACCAACAAGACGAGAAGACCCTATGGAGCTTTAACTAACTAGTCCAAAGAAAATAAACTTAACCATTAAGGGATAACAACACTCTTTATGGACTAGCAGTTTTGGTTGGGGTGACCTCGGAGAACAAAAAATCCTCCGAACGATTTTAAAGACTAGACCCACAAGTCAAATCAAACTATCGTTTATTGATCCAAAGACTTGATCAACGGAACAAGTTACCCTAGGGATAACAGCGCAATCCTATTCAAGAGTCCATATCGACAATAGGGTTTACGACCTCGATGTTGGATCAGGACACCCCGATGGTGCAACCGCTATCAAAGGTTCGTTTGTTCAACGATTAAAGTCCTACGTGATCTGAGTTCAGACCGGAGTAATCCAGGTCGGTTTCTATCTGTTATGTATTTCTCCCAGTACGAAAGGACAAGAGAAATAAGGCCAACTTCAACAAAGCGCCTTAAATCAATCAATGACTTTATCTCAATTGACCTCACAAACAATACCTGCCCTAGAAAAGGGCCCAGTTAAGGTGGCAGAGCCCGGTAATTGCGTAAAACTTAAACCTTTATACTCAGAGATTCAAATCCTCTCCTTAACAAAATGTTTATACTCAACATCTTAACACTTATTATCCCCATTCTTCTAGCCGTAGCTTTTCTTACACTAGTTGAACGAAAAATCCTAGGCTACATACAACTCCGAAAAGGCCCAAATATTGTAGGACCATATGGCTTACTCCAACCCATCGCCGATGCAATCAAACTTTTCATTAAAGAACCCCTACGACCTGCCACATCCTCAATCTCAATATTTATTCTAGCCCCCATCCTAGCCCTAACCCTAGCCTTAACTATATGAATCCCCCTACCCATACCCTATCCCCTCATCAATATAAACTTAGGAATCCTTTTCATATTAGCTATATCAAGCTTAGCCGTATACTCGATCCTCTGATCAGGCTGAGCCTCCAACTCAAAATACGCTCTTATTGGAGCCCTACGAGCAGTAGCACAAACAATTTCATATGAAGTTACACTAGCAATTATCTTACTATCAATCTTACTAATAAATGGATCCTTCACTCTCTCTACATTAATCATTACACAAGAACAAGTATGACTAATCTTCCCAGCATGACCCTTAGCAATAATATGATTCATTTCAACACTAGCAGAAACAAACCGAGCACCATTTGATCTTACTGAAGGAGAATCTGAACTAGTATCGGGCTTTAATGTAGAATACGCCGCAGGACCATTCGCCCTATTCTTTATAGCAGAATATGCAAACATTATTATAATAAATATCTTCACAACAACCCTCTTCCTAGGAGCATCCCATAACCCATACATACCAGAACTCTACGCAATTAACTTTATCATCAAATCACTACTACTCACAATGACCTTCCTATGAATCCGAGCATCCTACCCCCGATTCCGCTATGATCAACTGATGCACTTATTATGAAAAAATTTTCTACCCCTAACGCTAGCCCTATGCATATGACATGTATCTCTACCTATTCTCCTATCAAGTATCCCCCCACAAACATAAGAAATATGTCTGACAAAAGAGTTACTTTGATAGAGTAAATTATAGAGGTTTAAATCCTCTTATTTCTAGAACTATAGGAATTGAACCTACTCCTAAGAACTCAAAACTCTTCGTGCTCCCAATTACACCAAATTCTAATAGTAAGGTCAGCTAATTAAGCTATCGGGCCCATACCCCGAAAATGTTGGTTTGTATCCTTCCCGTACTAATAAACCCAATCACTCTCATTATTATCTTAATAACTATAATACTTGGAACCATTATCGTTATAATTAGCTCCCACTGACTACTCATCTGAATCGGATTTGAAATAAATATACTCGCCATCATTCCTATTATAATAAAAAAACACAACCCACGAGCCACAGAAGCATCAACTAAATATTTCCTAACTCAATCAACAGCCTCAATACTACTAATAATAGCCATTATCATCAACTTAATATTCTCAGGCCAATGAACCGTAATAAAACTATTTAACCCAACAGCCTCCATACTCATAACAATAGCCCTCGCCATAAAACTAGGAATAGCCCCATTCCACTTCTGAGTCCCAGAAGTAACACAAGGCATCCCTCTATCTTCAGGCCTAATCTTACTTACATGACAAAAACTAGCACCCATATCGGTACTTTACCAAGTATCCCAATCCATCAACCTAAATATAATCTTAACCCTATCAATTCTATCCATTATAATCGGAGGCTGAGGAGGATTAAACCAAACCCAACTACGAAAAATTATAGCTTACTCATCAATTGCCCACATAGGCTGAATAACAGCAATTTTACCATACAATCCCACCATAACATTACTAAACCTAATCATTTACATCATCATAACTTCCACCATATTTACACTATTTATAGCCAACTCAACCACAACCACTCTATCACTATCACACACATGAAACAAAACACCCATCATAACTATTCTAATTCTCATTACCCTCCTATCAATAGGAGGACTCCCCCCACTATCAGGATTTATGCCAAAATGAATAATTATTCAAGAAATGACAAAAAACAATAGCATTATCCTACCTACCTTCATAGCAATTACAGCACTACTAAACCTATATTTCTACATACGACTGGCATATTCCACCACACTTACTATGTTCCCTTCCACAAACAACATAAAAATAAAATGACAATTCTCAACCATAAAACGAATAACCCTCCTACCAACAATAACCGTATTGTCCACTATACTACTACCACTTACACCAATTCTCTCAATCCTAGAATAGGAATTTAGGTTAAATAGACCAAGAGCCTTCAAAGCCCTAAGCAAGTATAATTTACTTAATTCCTGATAAGGACTGCAAGATCATATCTTACATCAATTGAATGCAAATCAACTACTTTAATTAAGCTAAATCCTCACTAGATTGGTGGGTCCCACCCCCACGAAACTTTAGTTAACAGCTAAATACCCTAAATAACTGGCTTCAATCTACTTCTCCCGCCGCAAGAAAAAAAAGGCGGGAGAAGCCCCGGCAGAGTTTGAAGCTGCTCCTTTGAATTTGCAATTCAATATGTTAATTCACTACAGGACCTGGTAAAAAGAGGAATCAAACCTCTATTCTTAGATTTACAGTCTATTGCTTTACTCAGCCATTTTACCCATGTTCATAAACCGCTGATTATTTTCAACTAATCATAAAGATATCGGTACCCTTTATCTTCTATTTGGTGCCTGAGCCGGCATAGTAGGAACCGCTCTGAGCTTACTAATTCGTGCTGAGTTAGGCCAACCCGGAACTCTACTTGGAGATGACCAAATCTACAACGTAATTGTAACTGCACACGCATTCGTAATAATCTTCTTTATAGTAATGCCTATTATAATTGGAGGGTTTGGCAACTGGCTAGTTCCTCTAATGATTGGAGCCCCTGATATAGCATTCCCTCGGATAAATAATATAAGTTTTTGGCTCCTCCCCCCTTCTTTCCTATTACTCCTAGCATCCTCTATAGTCGAAGCCGGAGCAGGGACGGGTTGAACCGTATATCCCCCTCTAGCAGGTAATCTAGCCCACGCAGGAGCCTCAGTAGACCTGACCATTTTCTCCCTACACCTAGCAGGTGTTTCCTCAATTTTAGGAGCCATTAATTTTATTACAACTATTATTAACATAAAACCTCCCGCAATATCACAATACCAGACCCCCCTGTTCGTGTGATCTGTACTGATCACTGCCGTACTACTCCTCCTCTCACTTCCTGTATTAGCAGCTGGCATCACAATATTACTAACAGACCGAAACCTGAATACAACTTTCTTTGACCCAGCAGGAGGAGGAGACCCTATCTTATATCAACACTTATTCTGATTTTTTGGACACCCCGAAGTATATATTCTAATTTTACCTGGCTTTGGAATAATCTCCCACATCGTAACCTACTATTCAGGAAAAAAAGAGCCATTTGGATATATAGGAATAGTATGAGCCATAATATCAATTGGATTTCTAGGATTTATTGTATGAGCCCATCATATATTCACAGTCGGAATAGACGTCGATACACGAGCTTACTTTACATCCGCTACTATAATTATTGCTATCCCAACCGGAGTAAAAGTCTTTAGTTGGCTAGCAACACTTCACGGAGGAAATATCAAATGATCCCCCGCTATAATATGAGCCCTAGGCTTCATTTTCCTTTTTACAGTTGGAGGACTAACTGGAATTGTTTTAGCCAACTCCTCCCTTGACATCGTTCTCCACGACACATACTATGTGGTAGCACATTTCCACTACGTACTATCAATAGGAGCTGTATTCGCTATCATAGGAGGATTTGTACATTGATTTCCCTTATTCTCAGGCTACACCCTTAATGACACATGAGCCAAAATCCATTTCGCAATTATATTTGTAGGTGTTAACATGACCTTCTTCCCACAACATTTCTTAGGGCTATCTGGTATACCACGACGATACTCCGATTACCCAGACGCATATACAATATGAAACACTATTTCATCTATAGGCTCATTCATCTCACTAACGGCAGTAATATTAATGACTTTTATCATCTGAGAAGCATTTGCATCCAAACGGGAAGTCTTAACCGTGGACCTAACCACAACAAATCTAGAATGACTAAACGGATGCCCTCCACCATATCACACATTTGAAGAACCTACATACATTAACCTAAAATAAGAGAGGAAGGAATTGAACCCCCTATTATCGGTTTCAAGCCAACACCATAACCACTATGTCTCTCTCAATAAACGAGATGTTAGTAAAACATTACATAACCTTGTCAAGATTAAATTACAGGTGAAAGTCCCGTACATCTCATATGGCATATCCCGTACAGCTAGGCTTTCAAGACGCAACATCACCCATCATAGAAGAACTGCTACACTTTCACGATCACACTCTGATAATTGTTTTCCTAATTAGCTCACTAGTACTCTATATTATCTTACTGATACTAACAACAAAACTAACCCATACCAGCACCATAGACGCACAAGAAGTAGAAACAATCTGAACCATTCTACCAGCCATTATTCTGATTATAATTGCTCTCCCATCCCTACGAATTCTATACATAATAGACGAAATCAACAACCCATCTCTCACAGTAAAGACCATAGGACATCAATGATACTGAAGTTATGAGTACACAGACTATGAAGACTTAAGCTTCGACTCCTATATAATTCCAACATCAGAATTGAAACCTGGAGAACTACGATTACTAGAAGTAGATAACCGAGCTGTATTACCTATAGAAATAACAATTCGAATACTAATCTCCTCCGAAGACGTTTTACACTCATGAGCAGTTCCCTCTCTAGGACTAAAAACAGACGCAATTCCAGGCCGTTTAAATCAAACAACCCTCATATCAACTCGTCCAGGCCTATTTTACGGCCAATGCTCAGAAATCTGCGGATCAAATCATAGTTTCATACCAATCGTTCTCGAACTAGTCCCATTAGAATATTTTGAAAAGTGATCTGCATCAATGTTATAAGTCATCAAGAAGCTATGCCAGCATTAACCTTTTAAGTTAAAGACCGAGAGCACAACACTCTCCTTGATGACATGCCACAACTAGACACATCAACGTGACTCACGACAATTCTATCAATATTTTTAGTCCTCTTTATTGTTCTCCAATTAAAAATCTCAAAACACGATTTCTACTATAACCCAAAATTAATAACAACAAAAACGCCAAAACAAGACGCCCCTTGAGAAACAAAATGAACGAAAATCTATTTACCTCTTTCATTACCCCTGTAATTCTAGGCCTCCCCCTTGTTACTCTCGTCATTATATTCCCTAGCTTACTATTTCCTACATCAAACCGACTAATTAATAACCGCCTTATCTCCCTCCAACAATGAGCACTTCAACTCATGTCAAAACAAATAATAAGCACTCACAACACCAAAGGACAAACATGAACATTGATATTAATGTCCCTAATTCTATTTATTGGGTCTACAAATTTATTAGGCTTATTACCCCATTCATTTACACCAACCACACAACTATCAATAAATTTAGGCATGGCTATTCCCCTATGAGCAGGGGCCGTAGTTACAGGCTTCCGCAACAAAACCAAAGCATCACTCGCCCACTTCCTACCACAAGGAACACCTACCCCACTAATCCCAATACTGGTAATTATCGAAACCATCAGCCTCTTCATCCAACCAGTAGCCCTTGCCGTACGATTAACAGCCAACATCACAGCAGGGCACTTATTAATTCACTTAATCGGAGGAGCTACCCTTGCATTATTAAATATCAATACCACAACAGCACTTATTACATTTACTATTTTAGCTCTACTAACAATCCTCGAATTCGCAGTAGCTATAGTTCAAGCCTACGTATTCACCCTCCTAGTTAGCTTATATCTGCACGACAATACATAATGACACACCAAACCCACGCCTATCACATAGTAAACCCAAGTCCCTGACCCCTCACAGGAGCACTATCTGCCCTCCTAATAACATCTGGCCTCATCATGTGATTTCACTTCAATTCAACAGCTCTACTGACCCTAGGCCTAACAACAAACATACTTACAATATACCAATGATGACGAGATGTAATCCGAGAAAGTACCTTTCAAGGCCACCATACTCCTGCTGTCCAAAAAAGCCTTCGCTACGGAATAATCCTCTTCATCGTCTCCGAAGTCCTATTCTTCACTGGCTTCTTCTGAGCCTTCTATCACTCAAGCCTTGCTCCTACACCCGAATTAGGCAGCTGCTGACCCCCAACAGGCATTCACCCACTTAACCCCTTAGAAGTCCCACTACTCAACACCTCTGTCCTTCTAGCCTCAGGAGTCTCCATTACCTGAGCCCACCACAGCCTCATAGAAGGGAACCGTAACCACATGCTACAAGCCTTATTCATCACCATTACGTTAGGCGTATACTTTACACTTCTACAAGCATCAGAATACTATGAAGCTCCCTTTACAATCTCAGACGGAGTTTACGGCTCAACTTTCTTCGTAGCTACAGGATTCCACGGCCTCCATGTCATTATTGGATCTACTTTCTTAATTGTCTGCTTCCTCCGCCAACTAAAATTTCACTTTACCTCCAATCACCATTTCGGCTTCGAAGCCGCTGCCTGATATTGACACTTCGTAGACGTAGTATGACTTTTCCTCTATGTTTCCATCTACTGATGAGGCTCATGTTCTTTTAGTATTAATTAGTACAACTGACTTCCAATCAGTTAGCTTCGGCCTAACCCGAAAAAGAACAATAAACCTTATAATTACCCTCCTAACTAACTTTACACTAGCTACATTGCTCGTGACCATCGCATTCTGACTCCCCCAACTAAACGTATACTCAGAAAAAACAAGCCCATACGAATGTGGATTCGACCCCATAGGATCTGCTCGCCTTCCTTTCTCCATAAAATTCTTTCTAGTAG